>NC_136331.1:8152994-8428452 GCF_964198595.1 Lampetra fluviatilis
ACACATAGAGACACAAACACAGAGAGAGACACATACACAGAAGCATCACAGCCAGTTATAGTCTGTTAAAACACGAGAGCTCCTGCCACATCGAGGGAAAGGGGCAACAGTAGCAGTGTTAGTGAGACACTTAGCCCGTGAATGTGTAATATGAGGATATATCCGGCTCACTGACGTATCACAACTCGTCATGGTGATTGGCTCTGCCGGTCCTGGTTTACAGCCAATGGGGGGAAGCCTGGGGGCATGGCCCTGACGTGATGGAAAGGTGACAGCTATAAGGATTGGTTCTGCTGGCTTTAGCCACAGCCAATGGGGAGATGAGTCAGGGGCGTGGTCCCGGGAGCTGACGAGGGAGCCTGGAAGTTTCCATTCAGGCTAACGAGAATTGGCGGAACCGTACCACGTGACCCGGGTATTAAATAGGGGTGGAGACGTACGACACGGGGTCAGAACGGGAACGAACAGGGAGGGGAGGCCACGCGGGAGCGGGGCTCCGAGCTGTCACGTGGCAGTGCGTCTCTCTCTCGATATCTGTCCCTCTCATGCTGCCTATCAGCAGCGTGAAGTAACTGTAAGATAAGTTGAATAAAAGACGAATTCCAGAAGTCGCCTCAACGAGCTTTATTACAAATGTAAAGACATTTAAAATGGTGATGTACTCAGAGTCAGAAATAACAGCTGACATCGGCAGTTAGGATGGAAACATCACAGTCAGTTAAGACTTAACCTGGTTAATAACGTCCTTTCAATGATTGCTCATTTTGTACCCATCCTCTCGGTTGAAGTTTTGTCTGTGTTTATATATCTGAATGGCTTCATGAACAAATCTCTGATGATAGTCGGTGGGTTTGCAGAGTACCTTCGTCTTGGAAAAATCTATTTCTTGTCAGCCCACAGCATATAAAACAATGATCAGCAACTGCAGAGGTATTGGTCCTACCGTGTTTGAAATCTGCCTTGCTTTCACGAACATGGTCCGAGATATGTCGTTTCATTTCCCCAATGTAACTGCTGCCGCAGCCACAGCTTAGCTTGTAGACACCAGGGTATTACATGTCAGGAATCACATCCTTTACAGATGGGATCAAATCACGGATTTTGTGTACTGTGTTTAAACGAACTTGGATCTTTTGTTTGTTTAAGATTTTGGAAATATTTTTGGTAACCCCTGCTATTGTACAGCAAGGTGATGGTTTTTATTGGGTCCTCAGATGGTGTCCCCTTGGCTGAGGAGACAGTTTTCCGATTGTGCAGTCGGAATATCCATTCATCCTGAGGGCTTGGTTTACGTGCTCCAGCTTGCTGGCTAGGTGGTGCTGGCCGGAGATGCAACGGGCCCTATGGTGTAGTGTTTTGAGGAGGGAATTCTTCTGGGCTGGATGGTGGTGGGATTCAGCCTTTGGATAGGCATCTGTGTGGGTGGCTTTCCTGTAGACAGGGTCACGAGCCATCAGGCCTCTTCATGATCAAAACATCCAGGAATGGTAACTTGCCACCCTTTTCCACTTCCATGATGAATTTGATGGCCGGGTGTATGGAATTGATGTGGTTGAAGAATTGGTTTAGTGCTGGCTGGCCATGTGGCCAGATGATGAACGTGTCATCTACGTATCTCTTCCACAAGGAAGGACGTAGGGTGGATGTCTGGATGGCATCTGTCTCAAATTTCTCCATGAAAACATTCGCTACCACTGGCAATAAGGGATAACCCATTGGGGTACATTCCTCTTGTTTATAGAATGTACCATTCCAAGGGAAGGAATTATTCTCCTTCATAGCGCAATATCTAGCGGAGACGTCTAGGGACGACGACAACGAGACGACAGCAACGAAGAGGCGAGTCCACTCCCAGAACCGGCAACCTCAAGCTCCGGCTCTCGGCTCCTTTTATATTACCAACACGGCCTGGCTCCGCCCTGACCGCGCCTCCCTTCTCGAACGGAGGACTCCAGATGGAGTCCTCCGTGACCCTTGCCCTAGTTCCTCCCCTCTGCCAACACACCTCACCGGCGTGTGTATTATCTGTCCACCACATTTGCTGCTGTTGTCCACCAGCCGGCGCTATTACACTACAGATTCATAAGGGGCTTTTGTTTGGACCGTTATTTGTCTGGAACCTTCACCCTGACCTGTTCGCGAAGAGAGACCCTACCAGGAGTACAAAACTCCAGGCAGACATAGCCGAGGGTTATTGGAATACGCAAACCCAACCACCACCACAATAAGGTTATGGTCCTTCAGGGGGTTCGCAAGTTGTGTTGGGAGTTTTTTTCCCAGCAGTGGTTTGTATTTATGAGATTCTCTGGGCAGTTTACAGTTATAGAGAGTTGAGTGGTTTTACCGCTTATCCATGGCGGATCTTCAATTGTCGCCTTTTCTGAGCATTTTTGTGGGGTCCTTTTTTTATGAAAGTTCACTACATTTAAAACCCTGTAGCTAGGAGGGGGATACACATAGTATGCATTAGCTATTGTGAATTGTGGATTTGCATAATATAGATGCCAGATTTGTGTGTTTTTACATTCATCTAGTTATTCTTTGTAGATAAGGACATTGTTAAGAGTAGTTTGGGGTATTTAACTTCCCTGTCCCTGAACATATTTCCATATCTCCTATTTCCTGTCACAGAATACACTTTCCTGATTCGTTGCTATAGGTAGGTTATAAACTGTATTAATCTCTGCCAAACGCTCACAGAACTGACAACTCCTGGTGTAGTCTGCAAGGCTGGTGTCTTAAACTAATCACCAATTCTGTTCTCACTCTAGTGCTCACACACAGCAACTATTTGCAAGTTGTGTTAGGAGATTTGTTCCGAACAGTGGTTTGTATTCACTGGCTCCTCTTGTCGCTGTTAAGTTATAGAGAGTTGCGTCGTTTCGCTGCTTAACCGTCAGACTGTTAAAATTGTCTCCGTTTCTGAGCATTTGTGCGAGGTCCTAAGTTCACCACATTTATGTTCCTATAGCTAGGGGGGACGGGCACGCAATTGTGAATGGTGGATTTGCATAATATAAATGCCAGCTTTGTGTTTTTTGTTTCTTAATCCATTTTTTGTAGATGAAGACATTGTTATGAGTACAATGGGATATTAAACTTCCCTGTCCCTGAACATATTTGCATAACCCCTATTTCCTGCCACAATACACTTTCCTGATTGGTTGCTGCAAGCAGGCATTCAACTATAAGTGTCTGCCCAACGCTCACAGAGCTGACAACTCCTGCTGTAGTCTGCAAGGCTGGTGTCTTATACTAATAACCGATTCTGTTCGCACTCTAGTGCTCAAAGTAAATCTTCGCAAAGTTGCATTGGGGGTTTTGTTACCTGCAGCGGTTTGTATGTATTGTATTTACAATACAATTGTATTGATCGCTGTAGAGTTATAGAGAGTTGCGTGGTTTCTCTGCTTATCCATGGGGCTGTTCAAATTGTCGCCATTTCTGAGCATTTCAACGGCACTTTTATGTGAGTTCCTTTTTATTAAAGTTCACGAAATGTATATAATCGATACAGTGCGCAAGTACATATTTTGCATATTTGTATATTTAGTTTTACCCTCTTATGCAGTAACATGTATATGTATGTTCAACTTCTTTCGCACCATACATAGGCAACCGTGCTAATGAGAGGTGTGGGGGAAGGACAACAAAGTTGAATGAAGTTCAATTTGTTCGACCGTTAAGAATAATCAGATATAAACAGTAATCGTTATATGCGGTGACTGTCTACCACCAATAAAATGTGATAGGCCTACCACCGACTGGGGATCGCCAACAGAATCATGATGTGCTTTGCTTGTGGGGTTTGAATCTGGGTGATGCTGATGCCTTGTGCTTCCAGGTGCCGGTGTTGTGAGGACAGCAGTGTGCTTCTCAGCAGAGGATTGCAGTGAGATTTCACAAAAGAAATGGTCCGAGGAGCTGCCACACTCATGCCTTGAAATCAAACAGAAGACAAAAACAGAGCGAGGTGAGGCTAGATGCTTCACACAATGCTTCAATGGAGATCTACCTCCTAACTAAGCTGACACACCGATATCGGGGATCCGACTCCAACCTTTTAGCCCAGGGGTCGGCAACCTACGGCATCTTTGGCTGCCCCCATCTCCCCGCATCTCGCTTCTCCGAACAAAATAGCTTGCAATTGCGAGTTTGCATGTCAAGGAAATGTTTTTTTTCACTTCATGGAAGCTGGTTAGCAAGTACGGGTGTTCGTAAGTCGGGCATTCGTTAGTCGAGGACTGCTTGTAGAGCTCAGTGGGCCTTACTTGGTAAAATAAAAAAAGTTGTAGTATTCATAGCTTATTTATAGTCATATTTTGTCATTTGCTGTATACCTGCTGTGGTTGTGTAAAAGTCGCTCTGGGTGCGATGCGGCTCTCGAACTATTTTGGTCAAAGACAAAAAAAATAATCTATCCTCATACTTTGAACGGTTGCCGACTCCTGGTCAAGCCTCAACACTGACGCCCATTGTCCAACTACCAACTGGCACGTTCCCCCACTTCCTGCCGCTCGTCCCCTACCGCCTCAGCCCTCCCTTGGATCCCGGACCCCTCATCTGGGGTGTTGGTGGATTGCAGGGCACGCTAGGGGATGTAGGTGGGGTCTGTTCATGGCTGTGATGCCACGAAACCATGCTCTCGATTTCTACCACGTGATGCACCCCCTTTCACCCAGTGACCCAGCCACCAATTCAGAGCAACTGATTGGGCCATGCCACCTGCAGTAGGCCCCCCTCTCAACCTCATAGCACTGCACACTATACCAAAATACACATTTACCTACATAATTGGTTTGATAATTGGATTGGGTATCACGAGTGCTCTGTTAATGGAAAGAAAGTGCACTGAGAAACCCACATTTGGTCCAAATGCACACATAACCCATTTGTTGAATCTGTTCCCTTTGCTCACGAAAGATGGGCTATACTTGCTGCAGACGAAGAGCGGGCAGTCCTACCAGGCGTTCTGCGACATGAACACCAACGGAGGGGGCTGGACCCTGGTCGCCAGCGTTCACGAGAACAACATCGCGGCCAAGTGCGCCACGGGAGACCGCTGGACCAGCCAGCAGGGCAGCAACTCGTCAGCTCTATTCGTAGACGGGGATAAAAACTGGGCCAACCTCAACACGTTTGGTGTGCCCGAGTCGGCCACTGATGACGACTACAAGGTTTGCCTGCAATGCAATTGCACCTCCTCCACTTGGACCCACACATTAGAGCAGGGGTTATACAATTTCACCAACTCACAACCTTCCTGAGGCAGCCAGATCGGTTTCTGTGACCCATACCTAGTGGAATAGTGCGTGAAAAATCTGATGGCTGGTGATTTCTAAGTCAGAGCAGGCATAAGTACAAATTTGTACCAAAAAAGGATGATTCAACACATTAAAGCAGTCATGTAAACAACAACAACAACGGTGTGCATCAGTGGTGCCTACCTTTGTATGAAGGTGTTAAGATTGCAGCTCACTTTGTGATAGTATTAAAGTGCAGCTTGCACACAGACACAGAGACAACACAGACATGGAGACAGCTACTGAGACACACAGACACGGAGACACAAACACAGAAACCCTTACAGACACACACAGTAACGATATATTTAAATCTTGATTTAAAGCTTTCGTGACTGCAGGAATCCATACTCTTTGGTTATTTCGTTAAAGTCACGTAGATAGCAAAAAATAATAGATCACGACGTTTCGATCGCAACACAAGCAACCGTCATCAGGTGTGAAACAAACACAGCAGGAGGACTGCTGACGTAGGAGAATACATTCACACAAAGACCCCCATCCAGCCTTAACATACTTTTGGGGAAACAGTTGTTAGTGAGGACCTATGAATGCCGGCACGGCACACGAGAGGGTTGGGTGACCAGCACCACTCCCGGCCGCATTTGTGTCCCAAGTGGCTATGTTCACACACTGCACCAGGTACTCACACACAGACACGGAGACACAGACACAGGGAGACGCACTCAGAGACTTGCATATAAATACAGAGACTTTCACGCAGACACAAATACACTCACGTGGTGGGGCAAATTATGTTCTGCGATTTTAGTAACGCCTCTTGATTTCCTTGTTTTCAAGAAAATAGGTATAAGAGATTGTGAATTCTCTAATCTACAATGCATTCTCACCCACTCATCTGGGGCCCACAATGAGTTATTGGCTCAGTGCGTCGCAAACTTGGTCTCTTAAATGGCCAACGTCAGAGGCACCGTTGTCAGGGCTGCCGTGGCGGCAGAGGCCACACGCCATGCTCCTTCCCCCTACCTGGGTACCTTCACTGCAAACTACACATAGTAGTCCCCTGACCCTACCTCTCTCACTCCCACCCCCACTCCCATTCTTATCTTCACTCACTCCCATCCATCGTGTCATCCCTTTTATTCCTCTGCCTCCCATCGCCATCAATCCATTCCCTACAATCTCATCAATGTTTTCCCCATACCCCCCACCAACCTCTTCTCTCCCCCTCCCTGCTCCCCTCCCCGCGCCTCCCCCACTTCAAACGTGGTCTCTAGAATTCACGCTCTGTTTGTAATACAACTGCTGCCACTCTGGATGCCTTCTTCTCCCCACACCTTGACGCCCTGGTTTCACTAAAACTTGCTACCATCAACACTGCAACCCCTGCTGTTCTCTCCTCTTTATGCTCTTTATTTATTCACTCTCCCCAGACTGCTGGGAAGAAAGGTGGTGGTGTTGGTCTTTTCATCTCTTCTCTCTGGTCTCATTCCCCTCCTCTCTTTCATTTGCTCTTTCGAGTTGCAACCCTCTTTTTTTCCTGTCCTCATTCCATCTCATTCTTTAAAATGTATTGCCGACCAGGTCTCCCTGCATCCTTCTTCGACCATATCGACTGCCTTTTTGCCTCTATTTACCCTCTTCCTCCCATCCCCTCATTCTCCCAGATAACTTCCAGCTCCACCTCAATTTGCCCTAAATCTACACAGTTTTCCTCCCTCTAAGAGGCTCCTTTAATCTATGCCTTCTTCCACCCCCACCCCATCCATATGTAGTGACACAGTTTGGAGACAGTAGTTATTGGAGGCACCTTCTTTATTCCACCCACAATGGGGACGACACACACCCTACGTGGGTGTACACTACATATATATATATATATCTCATAGAACTGTCTATCGTGGGCAGCACTCTCTAGCTAGAACAGTTGGCAGGCTGTCTAGCTAGCAGTGTCCAGTGTTGGTGAAGACGGTGGCGACGACGGTGGTGAGGGAATCTGCTTCCAGCAACAGCCCCGAGCTCTCGCTGAGGGCCCCCTCTTTTATCCTCCCGGAGTGGCCTTGCTCCGCCCTGGCCATACCCCCCTTCTGGAACCTACTGGCAGGTTCCCAGGGCTTCCAGATGGGCCCCTCCATGAACTCTGCCTTAGTTGTCTTCTCCCCGTGTATGCTGTCGCCTGTTGACATGTGTACTGTTGTACACTGCAGTTACCACTTTCAGTCAGCAGTCGGCACTATTACTCTACACATATATCTGACAACACTTTGGAGTTCTTCTATTGCACTGCTTCCCTCATCACCACTGATCTCTGCTCTCCTAATCACTGTCTCTTCACTCTGACCATCATGTCACCATCCAACCTATCGCTTCTCTCCCACCTCTGAAGAAGAAGACCTCCGATTAGCGCAGTTAGCTATGTACGGTGAGAAAGAGATTCAACATACATATACAGTATGTATATATATACAGTTCGCAAATGTCCAACGTGTCGTGCTCTGGATCTCCCAAACCCAAATGATACTTGGGAGAAAAACATACAAACAATTGTGTAAAGTCTGCTAATATAGATAAGAAATATGTGTCAATGTTTTTATTTTATTCTATGTGAAGGAACTGAAACAAGCAACACATGTCAATGAGTAAATTCTCGTGTCTGCCCCCTCGTTGCACTCAGTTAAGTGGTTCATCATAGCTCTGCTGCCTGTGTGTTTAATTTATTCAGAACCCGGGATATTACGATCTGGAAGCAAATGACATAGCAGTGTGGCATGTTCCCAATGGGACTCCTCTGCCTGCGTGGAAGACATCATCGCTCTTCCGCTACCACACGGAGTCGAAGTTTCTGAGTGCCTTTGGAGGAAGCTTTTACTCCTTTTTCAAGGTAGAGTCCTTTGTCTGACTTGTCATTGTGATTCATGAGGTTGAAAACTTCATATCAAAATTGTAGTGTGATGTTATATGTCTTTGACCAAACCACCTTGAAGGCACCGAAATTATCAGATCTCAGTAGCTAATTAGGGTTGTGCTTGCATAGTGATTGAATGAGTGACCAGCAATATTTAATTTAATGGATATATTTTCTGGAGCTCAGCCCCAGATAGCTCTGGTAGAAATTAATACCCATTGACCAGTAGGAACAGGTTGTTATCGCGCCTTCAGGACTTTACAGTGGATAGCAATGGACAGTGGAGCAATGTATGTTCCTATGTATGTCTATGCCTCCATAGATATGCTCCCTACCTCCACCAATCTGCACTTGTCCAAAGTGCTGATGTATGGCCAAGTAACCCCGATGACCCACAAAGGTGTAGGTAGACCTTAATCTAGCAGTGATTTGACGAAAAGGAAACCCCATACATGATATGGGTGATCTTAATGGGAGCGTACACATTAATACACATGAAAAAACACATTTTAAGTGGCGCAACACTGTTCGGTTGTTTTCAAGTAAATATTGATTGATGGTTCTCCTTTTGTTGGCAGACGTTCTTCCCGTTAACGTACAATTCCGGAAGCTGTCCTACCAATAACGGGCCTGCCTACCCCATTGTTTATGACTATGGAAGTGACGCAGTCATCAATTATTTCAGCTGCCCTAACTGTTTGAGTAAGTATTGCTTATACTGGTACTTAATCTGCGATGCGGTATGATTAACAGATTGTCAGAGTTATACAAAACATGCCAATTCGTTACTAGTACAGCACACCAGTGTGTTGGAGAATAAAGCCACAACATTTACAATTCGAGTACGATGTTTTGCCAGTAATTATAACTGGCATCATCAGGTGACAGCCAGATTTGTGGAGAAATCCTCCGGTTTCCTTCTGAAATAGAGCGGTCGATGTGATGTCGTCAGTTGTAAGCCAATCAGGTCCAAATGACAGAGGGGTGCGCAGGGGGGTGGTTAATGAATGCATATACATTTCAATGAATATATATGGTAATCAACACACATTATACATGCACATTATGCATGTACATCTTGCCGTTTCTTTGTGTACACGGAAATTGCAGTACTTGTCTGTTCACAGATAATCACTATCGACGTATGGTAACCTGTATAGGCATGCAGTTAAACAGTGTATGACTTGACGATTCGCCTCTAAGCAGCACTACCCATGTAGCTATCCTCTCTATTATGGATAGAGAGAGAATTATGGGTAATTAGGAATAATATTGGTCGCGAAAGCCTACGTGTTAGGCAAGCTACATGTGGGTTAAAAGGGGTGGAGGCATTCATATTACCGACGTTCAACATAGCCGTCAACCCATACGGGTTTACCCGGTATTCTCGTACAGGGAATTTATTTCTTAGGCCCATACGGTGTACATCCGTTTCAATACGGGCACATTTTTTTGTCTATTTGTTTCTGTTTCTCCCTTGCTATGGGACTTTGTAGGATGAACGTTGAGATTAATAAGGGCACGGGGTGACCAATAAGGTCTGAATTGGTCTGTAATGAGGTAGGGGCACTGATAAGGGGTTGACAGGTTTGATTTTGGGTCAAAATGAGGGTGGAGCTACGGCTGTGCTCAGTGGCTGTTCGCGGTTTTATTTATTTATCATGAAAGAGTTTAATTGTAAACAAAACGTATCCTGAGTGTAATCATATTTGACTACGCTAGTTAGGTGCCGAATTAGGAAATAGGTTGTAGTTTGCAAATAAAATTTAAAATAAAGGTTATTTTACGGCACCCGCAATTCCTAATGCGACGGATAAAGCGAGGGCACTTTGTTGGTGAAGTTCCCCACGAATCGCAACTTTGCAACTAACCTCTCTGATCGCTGTGGTTCCCCGATCTACCTGTTGCCCAATTGGATCCCCCCACCCATTGTGGACGATTGTAGGATAACCTTTTCTGCATTGAGGGCCCTTCGTTGTTGGCCTCTTCACCAAGTCTCATGAGACTGGCACGGTGCCCAACAGTTTTCTTTACGATGGCTGCAGTCACCCCACTCTTGAACAAAGCGAGGTTTAAAAAAAAATCAATATCCTAAAGCTGTGTAAAAGTGAGCGGCGCTGACAATAAAGTCGTACCCAGCTCACCGTGTGGCCCATTTGAGCCTTCCATAAATACCAGTTGCTTCAATGTTAATGACAACTGAAGTTGACAATGAGACCATTTTCCACAGGTGGAACGGCAACAGGGTTTGTGCAATTCAGAGTGTTTAACATCGAGAGAGCCCCATTTGCCATCTGCTCTGGGTTGAAGGTCGTCTCCAACTGTAACACTGAACACGTGAGTACTTCAATACTTGCTATCGAGCACGCTGCTACACCGATGGCAGCACAGACCAGTGCATACAAATACAGTAAACACTAGATCATGGGACCTTTTTGCCAAAATCAAAGCATGAAAAATAAGAAAGATACCTTTTGCAAGGAATCGAGTCTGTATTAACCACACGTACATGTGGTGAGCATGCAAACAAACATGCTCTGATAATATATGCATTGTCTTTTAAACAGATTGGCCGATACCAATCAGTTTCTAAGACCACAAGTACACGTGGTTGATGCAGACTTGATTAGTTGCAATATATATTTATTTGCTGTGTTAACATCTTAAACACGTGTTTTCTTGGCAGAAAGGGTAAAACCTATTCTTATTTTTCATATATTGCTCCTACATCTATGTTCCCCACCTTTACCAACCCACACTGACCAGCTTAAAAATATTGTGAAATCATCCCGACGGCCCACGTGGTATGAGGAGGCTTGTATCCAGCAGTGGCATGAAACAAGGGTTGCACATGGACATTTATATCAATCACAAGGCATGAGACCCATAGCGAATGAACTGTGATTTGAATTGTTTTCCAATGTATGATACGCACCGCAAACATTCACCGTTAGATCGTATTAATTCCAAGGCGGGATGAAGTTCTTCCCAAGTCGTCGCCATCTATTGACCGTTTTGGGATGTGATGTGACGTCATCGTCGCGCTTGTGCCAGAAAAGAATGCACTTTTAAGCATTGAAGGTTTTCTGGCGAGGAGTCACGAGACAGACACAGGTCTCTCCAGTGTTGCTGCTTGTTCGGAGTGGAGAGACCAAGTACTACGAAAGCACTTGGAAATGGCAACATCATCACCCCTCGCACTTTCCTGTGTTTTCGCCAGCCAGCCCAGGCCTCCCGGCTTACTGGAGCTGGCTTCTCATTATTGCTGGGGACGTCGAATTGAATTCCAGGCCCGTTTTTCCCTTGTGGCGGCTGCGGCAAGAACGTCAATGCAAATTCTATCCAACGCAACGGTTGTCAAGCTTGGTACCACAAACGCTGCACTAATTTAGCCCACATCGCCAGTTCAAATTCCGGCTGGTTCTGCAAATGTTGCTCATCATCCACTCCAACAACTCCACCTTGCACAACCACACTAGCACCACCACCTCATCCAATGCAACCACCGTTTCAACCACAACAAAACGTCCACAACAAAAACGACTAAAAAATCCTTCAACTAAACATCAACGGTATCAACAACAAATCTCTTGAACTCAGCACCTTCCTGCAACAAAACTCCATTAATATAGCCGCCATCCAAGAAACAAAATCTAAATCCACTTCTCGCCCACCCAACTTTCAAAATTTCACTTTCCTCCGTCGAGACTGACCAACAGCTGGTGGCGGTCGAGCTTTCCTCATCCATAACAGCATTCAATTTGAAGAAAATAAAATCTCAATGCCTCCTTCTGATATTACCACAGAAGTCTTAAGCATCCGTATCAAATCCCATCTAGGCCCACTCACTATAATCAACGTCTGCATCCCACCGACCAGTTCTTGCCCTCGCAACTATCAGTTCAATATAAATCGACTTTTACCAAACAACGACTCAATTGTTATTGGGGATTTCAACGCCCACAACAAACTTTGGTACTCTTCCCTTTCAGATGCACGTGGCGACCTCATTGCAGGTATCTTCAACGGCTCCCCCTATGGGATACTCAATGAAAAGATGCAAACCAGAGTTCCGTCACCTGGCCCTTCATCCTCACCAGTTATCTCAATAGCGTCAGGACACTTCCTTTCATCAATCGACTGGCAAGTCTTTACGGCCCTTGGATCCGACCACCTACCTATTGTGTTGATCCTCAATGCCGCCAGGCCTTCACAAACTCCTAAAAACCGCTTGTATTACAAGGTGAAAAAAAGCCAACTGGCGACTTTTTACTTCAGAATCAGAAGCATTATTCGCCGACAACATCAACCATATCCACACATCCGCACATAACTCTGAAAAGATTTTCAAACACATCATCGCAACTACCACCAAGCACACCATCCCGGCGGGTTGCTACAAGCAACACCTTCCCTGCCTCCCTAAAGAAGCCTCAATGCTAAAAAACCAACGAAACACTATTAGGACAAAAAATCCTACTTCACTACAATTCCCAGCCTTCAATATTGAAATCACAAAGCTAATCAATCAAGCCAAAACAGAACGCTGGCACGAGTTTGTTGAATCTTGTGACTACTGCCAAAATTCATCAAAACTTTGGAAGACCATCAAAGCCTGAGACGGACACTCCAAACCGCCACCCAATTGCGCAATCAATTTCAACAACAAACCCGACATAAACAACAATGACATCACCAACCACTTCAACAAACTTTTTTCATTAGTCGTCCCACACTCTTCCAATGAATCCACCCGTCAAAAAAACGCTCAAATCAAGGAACTGCCCCTAAACGACGCCCCCCAATTTAGCCTTGAAGAGGTGAAACTAGTTATCAAAAAACCCACAAATTATTCCGCAATTGGCCCCGATGGCATAGCTATGACAAACACCTCGGCCCCCTTGACATAACGTTTCTCGCCTCCACCATTAACGCCTCACTCCAGTGCAACCTCATTCTGGCCATCTGGAAATCATGGACAATCATCCCACTTTCAAAACCCGGCAAAGACCTAAATCAAGCAACGTCCTAGAGGCCGATTTCCCTACTTTGCCCATCAATTATAATTTAAGAGGCCCTCATCCTTCTAATCATCACCACCAACCGACCTCCATCATCTCACCAACATGGCTTTCGCCCTGCACACTCAACAACAACATCTCTTCTCAACCTAACCACCCAAATTACCAACGGTTTCAACGAGAAAAAGCCTCCATCCCACACTATCGTCGCCTCCCTTGACCTTACAATAGCTTTCGACACCGTTAACCACCTCACGCTCATCAACATTATCCAGGGTTCTACGCTACCATCAGGCCTTGTTTGCTGGCTTACAAATTATCTAATGGGCCACCAATCATGCACTCTCTTTCGTGATATTCAATCCTCCTCACGTAACATTCATGCAGGAGTACCACAAGGTTCCATAATATCCCCAGTGCTGTTCAACACCTACCTCCACGATCTACCAACTCCTCCAAAAGGAGAACAAGTAGTCAGCTATGCCGACGACATCACAGTTTACACTTCTAATCAAAATATACCCAAAATGGAAAACTCCATCAACTCCTATCTAAAACGGCTCAGCACTTTCCTAGCCAAGAGATCGCTTCAACTCTCAACATCCAAATCAACAGTCACCCTTTCACACCTGATCCGCATCAAGCCAACTTACATGCCAACGTCATAATAAACAACCAATGCCCTCCCACTAGCAAAAACCCCCAAAATTCTATGTGTAACTTTTGACACCATGTTCAGCTTCACTCAACACGGCAGAGACGTCCATGCAAAAGTTAACAGAGAAAATAACATCTTACTAGCTTTAGCCGGCACATCTTGGGGTCAACAAAAGGAGACTTACTCCTAACCTACAAATCCATTGGACGTCCCAACATCAATTATGCCAGTCCCATTTGGTGCCCAAACTTCTCCTCTACAGGTTATCCCCCTTCCAACCCAGCTTAAATAGACACTCCAAGCGTGGTGGTGTTTTCTTTTAGACGCTGTCGCCTCGACAGACCTGTCTTCACCTGAGGACGGCTACTTGTGTTGTGGCCGAAACGTCGTGAGAATTATTTTATTATGTTTTATTTGTATTGTTTTATTATTTCCATTCTACGTGGCTTTACCGAAAGAACCAAGAAGAGGTTATCAATACTCCAACCCGCCCAAAACCAAGCACTTCGCCTAACCACAGGATGCCACCTCATGGCGCCCATTGACCATCTCTAACAAGAAACCAAAGTTCTTCCGATTCAAGAACACTGCAAGCTTCTCACCGATCAATATCTGGCTTCGTGCCACTCGACGACGCATCCTTGCACAAAGCTACTCAAAGCCCCTGCACCTGCTAGGAAAATGAAATCCACCTTGCTTTCCTTCAGCTCTGCCAACGTGCAATCTACTTTTAATGCTCTTCCACCAAATAGCACCACCAAATCAATTTTGAACCACTTGTACACCGCTGCCACCATGCACTGCCTGAACGCCTACAAGCCCCCAATGTCGTGCTAGGGGGTTTGCCCCCACCCATATCGGACGACTAAAAATCTCGCACAAAACTGGCTCAACTCCGTTCAGGTTACTGCTCCATGCTAGCAAATTACCAAAACCGAATCGACCCAAACGCCCCAAACTGCTGTCCTTTGTGCCAAGCAACGCCAGAAGACGTCTCCCATTTTCTCAGTTGCCCAAAACGCGGACCAAACATGTAATCGATTGATCTCTGGCTAAACCCTTCCAAAGTGGCCACACAACGCCACCTATGAACAGAAAGTGCGAGAAAACCAACGGACACAGATATTATGGGCAAATCGACCGAGATAGACGACTGATAATATTTACCACCTGTGCTCCCCACCGATGATTTGCTCGTTTCTCTTTCGCATCACGCCTTCATTGTTGTTGAAGAGCGACTTGTTTCCAACTGCCCAGTAGCATCCCTCATGGGCCTCATCCACACACAGAGGCTGGTCTTGATTCCGCCGGTGCCAGTCATCGGCAAGTCCAGTCAGCTCCACATCTTGATCCACATCAGCCTTTCTCCGCTCTAGCCCATGTGATGCCCGAGCACATGCCCACTCAAGTAAATGGCAATATCTGTGTGTGCAGTTCTGTGTAGGCGGTGGCGGCTACGTGCCTGAGGAAGCTCCGAGGCAGTGCGGTGACTTTGGTGCCTTCGACTGGAACGGCTACGGGACAAGTGTGCAATGGAGCGCATCAAAGAAGCTGCTGGAATCCGCCGTCCTCATCTACTACCGTTAATCTGCCACGTGAAAAGCGCCCCGTGAGCAGCTAAAGTGAATTTATTTACAAAAAAATTACAGACATAAGCTTAGTCCTAGGGTAGGAGCAGGGAACCTCCCTGACTGGCGGGCCGAATGCTGCTTACGACTCAATTTCATACGGCCCACAATCGCATGACCCAACGATATTTATCCATTACTGATAGAACCTGATTAATACTGAGGGTGAGATAATAATTAGAATCATCATATGCGCCATCAGCTTCGAAGTGGACGTTCCAGATCCCCTTACATCGTCATTCACAAGACTAGGCCATTGGGTGCCAGTTTTAAGATCCACATTTTCTAATCATGAAACTAATCTTCAACTTACTCCATCGGGATTAAACGTAATCAATCGGCCCCAAACTGGCAGACTAATGCCCGTTTGCAGGCCAGGTTCCGGGTCACTTAGTGCAAACAGGGCCAGCTGCTACTGGTGCAGCCCTGTCGAATGTGTTGAGATGAGATGTGACGTGAAAGGAGGGCGCTATTATAAACAAAAACTAATTAATCATACAGTTACTCTACATTCACTTGTTATACTATATATTCACATGTAGTACTCTATATTCACATGTTGGACTAAAGAGCAGATATCCTTGCATATTCCTACAATACCCTAATATCTCAAGTAACACTTTATCTCACGTTACAGTCCAACTGATATATTCGTTACATTATACATGCTGCACTATTTCTTCAATTAATTTTCCATGTCTACATATTTGAATGCCTAAATAGTATGCCCCGTACAGCATTGGTCAACTTATTCCTGGCCTTAGCCCAGTATCTGTGAATCCCTTAAGGTCAGTGCTCGTCACGAATTTTCAGCAAGGGTGGGGGTGTGTCACTCTCGCTGTTAAGACATCGTCAGTGTGAGCGTGCCGCCACACATTTGAAACCATTGGGGGGTTTGACAGCAGCACGATCATGATGATGGGGGGGGGGTGTCTTCAGGAGCCACAGACTAAAGGTCACCAGGGGCCACTGGTTGGCTCCGTGTGGGCCTTGCAGTGAAGAGCCACTTGCCTAGAGAGAGAGGCAGCAGACGTCCTCCTGTGGTTAGATTGAGGAGGTGCTACTCTGCCTCCAAAGAGTCTAACTAATCCTCTCCAGGTAAATAGGCCTTACAAGCCTTGGAAATTGACCTCGTGGTTAGTTAGCCAATCGAAATCCGGCACCGTTTCTGTCAATGGCCACGTGCTTTCTCACTTCCAAGGGCATCGAAAATCCACGTTTATTTTTGCTTTGAAGACAGACGAAACTTGATTTTTTTAAATGTAGTTCAAAGATAGATTTAAAAAACAGTTACCGCTTTCTGTCAGAAGAGGGAAATGCGTCCCCTTAAATGTTCAATCCTCATCCGCACTTGCTTTTAATCAGCCCAACAATCCACGTGGTAAATTTAAAACCCCTTTAGCTACACCTGTACCATATTCTGCCGAACTGCGTAATGCATACCTGTTAACCCTTTATCAGCACCTACCTTATTGGTCACCCCGTGCCCTTATACATCTCAACGTTCATCCTACAAAGTCCCATCACAAGGGAGGAAAAAAAGTAATAAATACGATTTTTTTGAAACGGCTGTACGCCGTATGAACCTGAAAACTCAATTTCCCTGTACAAGAACACGGGGTAAACCGTGTGGGTTGACAGGTACGGTAATGGGAAAACCCCACGGTGTCTTGCATGCTCCCTGTTAAATGTCTCTCGCCGAGCTAGATGAGAAAATATGTGAAAGCATTTTCTTTTATAAATGTTCACCCTTTGCCTAATGCAAGTCAACAATCTACCCAGGAGTATACCTGTGGACATTCCACGTTGGGCCAACATCAATCGACGTTGGACCCCAACGTTGAATGTCTGAATCTCTCAATTCGGGGGATATATAAACAACGCGCTTTTATTTGTGCCAGGCGATATTAATAGGCAGCTTCATGAACGAACAACTAATTAACGATGCTCCATTTTTTGACGATTCATCTCCTTTTGATTGCGTTGGGTTTGTGGCTTTAGCTATTTGCTGATCATTTCTACTCTTATGCAAAATACAACCGTGCTAATAAAACGCATGCCAATTTCTGTACGTGTACTGACATTTATTGCCGTCGGAGCGACATTTTAAACACTTTCTAATCTCCAGTTGAAAGCATTAATTACATATATTCATTGAAATCTATATTGAAAACTCATTTATTTAGAACGTGTTTTTGTGTTCAGGTTTGTTGGCCTTCCACCGCACCCCTCCAATTACCGCGGTTGGCTACGTACGGTGCAAAAGAAGTTCAACAAACCTAGATTTGAGGGTTGTGGTGTTAGTAACATGGAATGCACAGCCAGCTACCGCTAATGTCTTCTTAAAGTACCATATCATGGAGAGAATACAATGCTAATCACCGCTTTTTAAAGTTGTCGTCGGTATATTTTCACGACAGGAAGTGCCCAATCGTATATGTTGCGGTTTAAAGAATGGCTCGTGGAAGCGTATATCACTGAGCCACCTCTGAGATCCCTGAAAGTGACCTCTGTTTCACTCTGTAGGGGGCAGCACTCACGAGGAACGTGTGATGCTCGCTACGTGACAGTAACACTGACATTTAATCTGCGAGCTGGAGTTTAGCAAAATTAATTAATGGAAGAAGTAAAGTTAATGCGATTCGTTCTTTTTTGTATGCAGATAGACTGAGACGATAAACTCCCTGCCCTTGAGAACCTGGTTTAACCTCAAGTACATGCCACCAGCCTGTATGTGAACTCCAGATCTCAGATGGCGCCAACAACGCACTGACATCCAAAGCCACGCGCTCGACACTTCTTATTACAAATCACTGTTGCAACTATGTCGAAGACAAATAACGTAGAGTGGCTCCGCTTACAAAGGAGCAGACGCTTGAGGATAACAAAAGCCTTTTAATTCACGCACGTTTGATGGCTGGTTACGTAAACGCACCGACACCAACTGCGTGGAACGCTGCCGCGGTCGATTCGGTTACCGCACCGGATTTGCGACTGATCCAGAGGTCGCCAATTCGATCTCAGTTGAAGCGAGTTTCTTGAATCCTCTGGGGCCTCCATCCACCCAAGGGGTAAAACATGGGCACACCGCAGTTAGTCAATCGACCGGGTTCCATGTGGTGGGGGTAAAGTGTGGGTACTCTCACCTACGTTTAATACGTCTGGCCCGCGTGGAAGAGTAGGCCAAGTGCCCTCTATAGCAGCTCTATAGAGAGCTCCCTCTGGTGGAGGGTTCGTCTGCTCAGCAGTGGCGTGACAAAAATTGGCAGTGCTGCGCCTTCATCTAATAACCGTGTAAATAACCAAACCCAATAACATATGTTCATTGGAAGGTATATGTACACGTTAACACTCCCCCCCCCCATGCCTCTGGTCCTCGCACCTGATTGGCTCACAGGTGACGACATCACCTTTTTTTGCTCCATTGAAGACCGAAACAGGAAGAGGATTTGTCCACGACTCTGTGGCCATCGCCTGATGATGCTGGTTGTTGTTGTTGTTGTAATTAGCGGCGAGACGTCACGGTACTTGAAATGTAAATGTTGTGGTGGGTTTACTCTCCCAACACACAACCGGTGTGTTGTGTGGCACATTACGAATGGATCACTCTTTTAATTATGTCCTTGTGCACCAAGTGAGTAAAGTGTGGTTCTGTGAAAGTCCTGATGTGCTGTGCAGTGCATCAATGCATGTGTGTACAGCAGCATGTGATGACTGAGTTGGGCCTGTGGGTGGCTGGCAGGGTTAATGATTAACCGCACGTGTAAACCAGCCACATGGTTAATTGCGACTCAGAAGAAATGCGGTTGTAACACGTGCTGTTGCATTTTACAGGTAAAGGACCCAAAGGTTGTTTTTGATCGTTATATAAATGTTCTAGACTTGTTCTAGACTTTAAGCTTGGCTTTGAATTGTTCGTTTGTGATATATGCAATTAGAGGCGGTTTAGCACTGCATTGTAAAGGGATGACGCACTGTAATTACCTACTGTCATTGTAATTCTCTAACTCTAATACTGTTTAGTCTATAACCATGCCCATGTACCCAGAATATGACTACTTGCAATGCTATTGAGAATAGAACACATGTAAAGTAGTAAGCTGTACAATGGTGATATACAGTACGTATACTGTACACATACAGTAGATATAATGGGTGTAAGATACCGATATAAGTGGATGGTATAGATAGACATACAGCTTAGGATTAAAGGAGTATTCTAATAGTGATGTGCAAATGTGATTGTCAAAGACAAAGATGGTTTATCAGTAGTAGAATTGGGTTTAAGAGAAAACTGTTAATGAATGACCGTGCGGATACACCAGCCACATGGTTAATGGCGACTCGGAAGAATTGCTGTGTGTGACACACGTGCTGTTGCATTTTACAGAGTGACGGTGCTGTTCTTCACAAGATTGCTATTAACCAGAATAAATGTGCTTGCCCTCGATTTGGAGCACCTGCCCACGTCCTTCGAGTGTGCAACAACTTTAATTCTTCCATTAATTTAGCCTAACTCCAGCTCGCAGATTAAATGTCAGCGTTATTGTCACGTAGCGAGCATTACACGGTACTCTTCAGTGACAGCGCAGGAGGGATGGTAGCTGCCCCCTACTGAGCGAAACAGAGGTCACTTTCAGGGATCTCAGAGGTGGCTCTGTGATATATGCTTCCACGAGCCATTCTTTAAACCGCAACATATACGAATGGGCACTTCCTGTAGTGAAAATATATCGACGACAACTTAAAAAAGCGGTGATTAGCATTGTAATCTCTCCATGATATGGTACTTTAAGAAGACATTAGCGGTAGCTGGCTGTGCATTCCATGTTATTAACATCACAACCCTTAAATCTATGTTTGTTGAACTAGCCAACCGTGGTAATCGGAGGGGTGCGGTGGAAGGCCAACAAAACTGAACGCAAAAACACGTTCTAAATGAGTTTTCAACATAGATTTCAATGAACATATGCAATTAATGCTTTCAACCAGAGATTAGAAAGTTTTGAAAATGTCGTTCCGACGGCAATAATGTCAGTACACGTAGAGAAATTGGCATGCGTTTTATTAGCACGGTTGTATTTTGCATAAGAGTAGAAATGATCAGCAAATAGCTAAAGCCACAAACCCCACGCAATCAAAAGGAGATGAATCGTCTAAAAATGAAACATCGCTAATTAGTTGTTCGCTTATGAAGCCGCCTATTAATATCGCCTGGGCCTAATCCTATACCTGACCCTCTTGCTAACCTAACCTCTGAGACCTAGCCCAATCCCGTTTATCAAGTTTTATTCGTTTTGATTTTTTGCTTCACTTTAGGTGCTCATGGAGAGCTTTGCAGGTGGCGTATTAACGGTAGTAGATGAGGACGGCGGATTCCAGCAGCTTCTTTGATGCGCTCCATTCCACACCTGTCCCGTAGCCGTTCCAGTCGAAGGCACCAAAGTCACCGCACTGCCTCGGGTTTCCCTCAGGCACGTAGCCCGCGCCGCCTATACAGAACTGCACACACAAATATTTCGAGAAGTAGGTTTTCGTGGCCAACACACGAGGCAGGAATTTACGTGACAAAACCTCACTAATTAGCTGTATCGGGTGGTGGGGGGTTAAACGACACATTTATATTTATGTGAACTAACCCGAAAAAAAACCTGTTATGGATAATATTGGTCGCAAAAGCCTCCGACGTGTTTAAATGTGAGGTAGTGAGCTTGGAAATCGAGTGCCGCTTCATCAAACTTTCCAATTTCCTTGCAATATGTTATTTATCTCAAAAGACTGAATGATCTTCAATGAGCTTCCGTTTCAATGGATATTTTTTTACGATGGTAATTATATCGAATATGTCTTAAAATGAGTATTTTTCAAAGGTCTAGACATGGATGCTTCGTCTGCTTCATGCTCGTGTTTTGTATTTATCAAATCACATTTTTACAATGTTCTTGTCTTTCGCACCGTACAATGCCAGCCGTGCCAATAATCGAAAAAAAACATTCAAAAGAAGAGATATAGCGATGAGAGAATGTGATGCGAGAAAGTTATGCAATAAATAAATGCGAGAGAAAGTTTATTCATGTATTCATTTAAAAGATAGGTTTTCGTAGGGCTCTATCATTATCTGCGAAATATCCTATTCTTGAGCATCTCTAGAATGTAGCCCTCGCGAGGGGATGCTGTATTGCACTGCACTGCCCTATGCTGCCCAGTATAGCTCCGTGGCAGATGTATGGCACTGCAGAACGCTACTTACGGTCTCAGGATTGCAGTTGCTCACGATCTTAATCCCTGAGCAGATGGCAAATGGGGCTTTCTCGTTGTTGAACACTCTCAGTTGCACAAACCCTGGAGTTGTTCCACCTGTGGAAACATACGTCTCAACGAAATTAATGTAAAACTATTTGCTGTAATGTTATAAAGTGTACTGTGATAAGAAAAAACATTGGTCATCTGGCATGACCTCCATCAGCTCTGATCACTTTTTTTAAATACTCACAAAAACAAAGATCACCCGTGTAGCCTTAGCACACTGTTGGGGCAAGTGCTGTTAGTGAGCACCTATGAAGGCCAGCACAGCACACGAGGGGGTAGGTGGCTGACACCACACCCGGCCGCCTTTGTTTCTCCAGTGGCGATGTTTACACACCGCACCAGGTACTCATTTGAGCCTGAGTCGACCCAGGGGAGGCCCAGGAGCGGTTCAGATAATCGTCACTGGTGGGCGGGGACACCCCATGTGCATTCCATCCTAGGATCCCCATGCGCAATGCATGAAAAGCAAAAAGCAAAACCAGAACCAGGGCAACCGACCAAACGAAAGGGGGAAGGCCACTTTAAAGAGATGGGGTTTCAAAGTAGGCTTAAATATATCTAACGACTCTGATTTCCTGATTTCGAGTGGCAAGCCGTTCCATAGCTTGGGTGTCACGCTAACAAAAGCACCGATCGCTAAAAGAGCGCAACCTAGACCTGGGAGTGCTGAGTAGTTGAAGATCAGAAGATCCCAAGGACCTTGATGGAATATATGAATGTATTAGTTCCTGCAAGTAATGCGGGGTGAGCGCTTTTAAAGACGTGTAATCTAATAGCAGTATCTTAAAATCTACTGGGAATTTGACTGGTTGTCAATGAAGGGATAAGAGGACTGCTGTAATGTGCTCATGGAATGGTGTACGTGTAAGCACTCTAGCAGCTGCATTCTGAACAAGCTGGAGTCTGCCCAGTACTTTGCTCGATATCCCAGGCAGTGCGGCGTTGCAGTAGTCTAGTCGGGATGACACAAAAGCATGGACCAGTCTCTCCAAGTCGGCAGGTGACAGGATGGATGCATTCTGACAATATTTCTTAGGTATAAAAAGGACATTTTAACCACCTTTTAGATAGATGTGCCTCAATGGATAACGACTGGTCAAACTGAACACCAAGGTTTCTGACCTCCCGTGAGGGACTGCCATCGTGACCATCAATCAACAAACGAGGCGAACCAACTTTAGAAAGATGCAAAGGGGAGCCGATGAATACGGCTTCGCTCTTGTCGGCATTTAGTTGCAAAAATGTTTGGCGCAACCAAATAGTGGGCGGGCCAACACCATGTGGGGGCATGGCTGCCAGATAAGAGGTGTTTCAGTGGACTCCCACCTCGTAGCAGATAAAATACCAATGATAAGCGGTACTTACTTATACAGTTAGGGCAGATGAGAGAATTGATGACTCCATCACTTCCATAGTCATAAACAATGGGATAGGCAGGCCCGTTATTGGTGGGACAGCTTCCGGAATTGTAGGTTAATGGGAAGAAATTCTGACAAAACAAAGGAGAATGCCATCAAAGTTTAAAAGCAACACAGTAGTTACTTAAAAACACCATAACACAACGCTGCACCAATTAATGTGTTTGTGTATTATCACCTCCGATATTAGTACATTTGGCTACATACAGTGCGAAATAAGTTCAACATACATACCGTGTATGCTTATTGCTTTTGTCAAATCACCGCTAAATTAAGGCCTCCGCACAGATTGTGGGTCACGGTAGTTTATAGGCCATATATCAACACTTTGGACAGTGCAGATTGGTGGAGGAAGTAGGGAGCATACACGTGGAAGCGTAGAAGTATGTAACAACAGATTGCTCCACTGTCCTTTGCTGTCCAATGTATAGTCCTGAGGCGCTATGACAACCTGTTCATACTGGTCACCGGGGATACATTTCATCCAGAGCTGTCTGGGGCCGAGCTCCAGAACATGTTTCTATGAAATTAAGCATTTCTCATCACCCATTCAAGCACTATGCAGGCTCAACCCTGATTATTAAACTATGTTTTATTTTTCTTCTTGGTTCTTTCGGTAAAGTCACGTAGAAGGGAAGTAATAAAATAATAAAAATAAAACATAATAAAACAAATAGAACAAAAAAAATTATGTTTTATTTTACCAGGTAAGGCCCACTGAGCTATACTGCTCTTTTTCAGAAGCGACCTGGCCACAAATTATAGCTCAATGAAGTGGCTTATCGTAGCCAAATACTGTTGATTCGCATGTTGATTCATTAGCATACAATGTGTATGTTTGTTGAACTTCCTTCACACCGTACGTAGCCAACTGTGCTAATCGATATCTAACAAGATCGGATGCCTTGTGGGTTTTTTTGTCATATGCTTTTAACATTCCATCCTCACTACAATTTTTCGATCACACTTTCAACCTCACGGAGCACAACCATTGGCGGCCTGTCCATACAGGCGAACTAGGCGACCACCAAGTTAAATGGGGGGCGCCAAATTCGAAAGGAAAAAATGCTTATAAAATAACAAAGATGTAATTGTTCCATATCCCATGTGCAAACCGAGGGAATGTATTGGCTCGACGGATGGACAGACAAACTGAATAATTATGCCACTGTTTAAAAAAAATACGCTTAAGAAAATAAAAAACTGGAAATCGGGGCAAAATGTAACCAGGTTAGCAAAAAACCCCAGCCTGGATCTCCCCTCGGGGTTTGGGGGTGGGGCGTCCCAATAGCATGGTTCACCCTAAGGGCGCCATTTGCTGGCAGCTAGTCTAGAGCTGCCCATGATCCCAACAACAAGTCAAGCAAAATAATTTACCTTGAAAAAGGAGTAAAGGTTCCCTCCAAAGGCACCCAGAAACTTCGACTCCGTGTGGTAGCGGAAGAGCGACGACGCCTTCCACAAAGGGAGAGGAGTCCCATTGGGAACATGCCACACTCCTATGTCATTTGCCTCCAGGTCGTAATATCCCGGATTCTGAATAAATGAAACACACACGCAGCACAATTGCAATGAACCACTTAAGGGAGCGGATATAAGTATTTACAAATGAACATTTTCTTTGCCTGTTTCAGCACGTTCACTTAAATAATCAAGCAATATATTTGTCTATATTAGCAGACCTTTCAAGCAATTGTATGTTTAATATGTTTTCCTCCTACATATCATTTGGGAGATCCACAGCGTGATGGACACGAATTTTATGTACGTGTCGTGTAATAACGCGGGCTGCTGACGGAGAAGTGATCCTGGCAGCAAGTCAGTACACTCGTCAGCAGAGGGAGATCTAAGGGGAATCCCAGGAAGGGGTCAATCTGGAAGCCTCAGAACCTGCTAGCAGGTTCGAGAAAGGGGGCGTGGCAAGGGCGGAGCGAGGCCACGCCAGGGGGATAAGAGGGGGCCCGGGACGGAGTTCGGGGCTGTTGCTGGAAGTGGATCCCCTCGCTGTATCACCGTTCGTCACCTTCGTCACTGCCATCTCGACCACCTCAGAAGCCACTAGCAAGACAGCCTGCCAACTGTGTGTAAGCACACATCCGTCTCTTGACGGTGCTAGGTAGCACCATCAAGAGACGGATGTGTGACTAGTGTGTAAGCACAATGTGTAGAATAAAAGGTGCCTTTAGAACCCTGTCTCCGACTGAGTCACGACATACGTTTCAACTAGCTGCCACTACATTTGTCTCTGGTTCCTTCCAAAAAGAGGTCAGTTTGAAATCTTGATGTCTACAAAGTAACTTGCAGCGCCACACCTATCACCATCCTTAAGGAAAAGAACAGGTTCACAGGTTTGATGAGCATTTCTGTCAGGTTTTGGGGGAGGGAAACCCCTTCATCTCATAACATGATGGGACAAGGTGGGGTTGCATAACGATTTATGGAAGCTACCTAGTTTGTCGCTCAACACAAAGTTTCAGGTCTTCTTGGCCAGTCATGCCGTCCCTTCTGGATGCTTGCCAAATGTGAACCCCCCTAATGGAACATCTGCGTTGGTTAGAAACATTTCAAACTGGCCTGCCTATGATCCATCCTGGGTTTAACCAGGCTGGATTGTGTGAGGAGCTCACAAATCATTGAAAGATCTGGACCCAGTCCCCATCTGAGCTCCTCCGGTGGGCAAGGCTCCAATGGCTGGGTCATGTAGCCCGCATGCTCAAGCCCCTGCATTTGTATGGGTCCAAATTGTGGAAGTGCCATTTTTGGTAAAGACAAACCTTGTAGTCGTCATCAGTCGCCGACTCGGGCACACCAAATGTGTTGAGGTTTGCCCAGTTTTTATCCCCGTCTACGAATGGAACTGCAGGATTGCTGCCCTGCTGACTGGTCCAGCGGTCTCCCGTGGTGCACTTGGCCGCGATGTTGTTCTCGTGAACGCTGGCGACCAGGGTCCAGCCTCCTCCGTTGGTGTTCATGTCGCAGAACGCTTGGTAAGACTGCCCGCTCTTCGTCTGCAGCAAGTATAGCCCATCTTTCGTGAGCAAAAGGAACAGCAACAAATGGGTTATGTGTGGATGTAGAACAAACGTGGGTTTATCAGTGTACTATCTTTCCATTGACAAAGCACTTGTGATACCCAAATCAATTATGTAGGTAAATATGTATTTTGGTACAGCGTGCAGTGCTGTGAGGTTGAGAGAGGGGCCAACTGCAGGTGGTATTGGTCAATTAGTTGCTCAGAGATATGGCTGGGTCACTTGGCTTGTGTGTGAAAGGGGGTGCATCACGTGGCAGGAATCGTGGGCATGGTTTTGTGGCATCACAGCCATGAACAGACCCCACCTACATCCCCTAGCGTGCCCTGGAATCCACCAACATCCCAGATGAGGGGTCGGGGATCCAAGGGAGGGCTGAGGAGGTAGGGGGCGAGCGGCAGGAAGTGGGGGGACGTGCCAGTTGGTGGTTGGACAATGGGCGTCAGTGTTGAGGCTTGACCAGGAGTCGGAAAACCATTCAAGGTATAAGAGCAATTATTTTGTTTTATAATTTGACCAATATAGTTCGAGAGCCGCATCACACGCAGAGCGACTTTTACACAACCACAGCAGGTATACAGCAAATGACAAATTATTACTATAAATAAGCTATGAATACTAAAACTTTTTTTTTTATTTTACCATGTAAGGCCCACTGAGCTCTACAAGCAGTCCTCGACTTACGAACACTTGTACTGACTAACTGCTTCTATGAAATATTTGAAAACATTGACTTAAATCGCAAACTCGCAATTGTAAACTGAGAATCGATCCTCAGCGAGATACGGGCAGCCAAAGAGTCTCAAGGGGGAAGACAAAGAGCCGCAGGTTGCCGAGCCTTGGGCTAAAAGGTCGGAGTCGGATTTCCGATATCGGTGTGTCAGCTTAGTTAGGGGGTAGATCTCCATTGAAGCATTGCGTGAAGCATCTAGCCTCACCTCGCTCTGTTTTTGTCTTCTCTTTGATTTCAAGGCATGAGTGTGGCAGCTCCTCGGACCATTTCTTTTGTGAAATCCCACTGCAATTCTCTGCTGAGAAGCACACTGCTGCACTCACAACACCGACACCTGGAAGCACAAGGCATCAGCATCACCCAGATTCAAACCCCACAAGCAAAGCACAGCATGATTCTATTGGTGATCCCAAGTCGGTGGTAGACATATCACATTTTATTGGTGGCACACAGTAACCGCATGTAACAATTACTGTTTATATCGGATTATTCTTAACGGTTGAACAAACTGAACTTCATTCAACTTTGTTGTCCTTCCCCCACACCTCTCATTAGCACGGTTGCCTATGTATGGTGCGAAAGAAGTTCAACATACATATACATGTTACTGCATAAGAGGATAAAACTAAATATACAAACATGCAAAACATGTACTTGCGCACTGTATCGATTGCATCAATTTCGTCAACTTTAATAAAAAAGAAACTCACAGAAAAGTGCCGTAGAAATGCTCAGAAATGGCAACAATTTGAACAGCCCCATGGATAAGCAGAGAAACCACGCAACTCTCTATAACTCTACAGCGATCAGAAGCCTGTAAATACAAAACATACAAACCGCTGCAGGTAACAAAACCCCCAATACAACTTTGCGAAGATATACTGTGAGCACTAGAGTGAGAACAGAATCGTTATTAGTTTAAGACACCATCCTTGCAGACTACAGCAGAAGTTGTCAGCTCTGTGAGCGTTGGGCAGACACTTATAGTTGAATGCCTGCTCATAGCAACCAATCAGGAAAGTGTATTGTGGCAGGAAATAGGGGATATGGAAATATGTTCAGGGTCAGCCAAGTTGAATATCCCATACTACTCATAACAATCGGATTGTTTTTGTCCAACAGTGTAAAGTTACAGCTTTTGAACGCGAATGGAAAATTTTATCAATTATATTACCGCCTCACTCAGCACAAATGACGCCCGCCTGTAAAGTATAACTGAAATAAAACCCTGTTAAAATGTTAAGTCTATTCCACTGTTTGTGCCAAACATGAAAGTTGTTCCAATGGTAAAATTGTGCACGCATGATTGCAGTAATATTTACAGTGCAATGAGTTAAAAACGCAACTTGAAGCTTAGAAACCCTAAAAAAACACATTTTGACATATACCATTAAAAATAGAAACGAATTTGAATGTATTTAACGTGTTCAGTTGTTTAAAAACTCACTAAAAATCAGTTTTAAAAAAATCTTTGCCATTACGGTATTCGTTGTACATTTTAAGTAGACATCCCCAGCGAGCACCAGCTGTGATGTTTACGCAAAGTCGTGAGGGCTCAATACAATATCCCAGATAAGTAAGTTCACCATGGTTGGCCTTCGGGGGGAATGGCGCCCCGTACGAACTTTGCATTGGTTACCTCCAATTCCACTCGTGTTGGTTTATTCTCTTAGTTATTAGACTTAAATACAGCAGCACTATCTCGGCCTCGCTGTGCGCTGCGTTGCACCCCTATCTCATCCACAGTTTAGTGTTAAGTGTAATGCTGTACATTTGGGGTGCAGTGGGATGAATACACTATGTGCCTGTATGCAACGCACCAGCTTGTGCCTTTGTCTAGTTGTTCAGGGGTAATGTGGGGGCCTGGTCCTTCCAGGATCTATTGTTATCTGAGACAATGTTCTGATGCTGTGGTGTTCATTGTGTGGGTGTTTCCGAATTATAACAGATGCTGTATCTGTGTTTTCTCACCAGTTTTACCTGTTACAATCAATAAATGACGATCGGAGTTGGACGGTCATCCTGGCTCCGAGGGTTTATTGAACACATGGTTATCTACTCGACTAGCGGTGCAACGCAGCGCATGGCAAGGCCGAGATAGTAAGAAGATACACTTCTTAAAGCTCCCAAGAAGTCCTGCAGCCAGCTCTGCAGCCAGCTCTGCAGCCAGCCCTGCAGCCAGCTCCGCAGTCAACTCTGCAGCCAGCTCTGCAGCCAGCCCTGCAGCCAGCCCTGCAGCCAACTCTGCAGTCAACTCTGCAGCCAGCTCTGCAGCCAGCCCTGCAGCCAGCCCTGCAGTCAGCTCTGCAGCCAGCTCTGCAGCCAGCCCTGCAGCCAGCCCTGCAGCCAGCCCTGCAGCCAGCCCTGCAGTCAGCCTGCAACAAGCAAGGAGCTCTGCAACGAGTCTACATTAAAATCGTGCTGCAAACATCGCAGCATGGAAAGCCACAGTTCAGCAGGGAGAGATGCTGAAGAAGATGAACCAAGCAATCCAGGATCTCCCATCCTGCCTCAAGAGGACCAAGGGAGTTCAAGGCCCCAGAGGGAGGTCAGGTTGACGCAACGGGCCTTGGAAAGCTATGAGGCTGAGAAACAGGACCTGGATGCCAGGATACAACGGGCATGGGACCGGGTCGAAGCAGATTTATCTGAAGCTTCAAACGCCTCAGACACAGTGGTCTCAATTCAGCGGGCCATCCAGCGAGTGAAGGTGAGCAGCTCAAGCTACAAGCTCCTGGCAAATAAATACATATCCCTCCTGACGAAGATGAAAACAGATGAGGGCATTGAGGGAGTGCGCACGCAAAAGCACTTCCTCGAACTGCTCGATGATAATGTGCAGGCAGTGATACAAGATGCAATGGACTGTGTGGAGGGCTTAAGAGAGACACGATCTCAGCACTCCGTCTCATCCAGGTCCACCACAAGATCTAAAGCCTCAGCACACTCAAAGACATCATCTACTAGTATGGCAGCAGCTCAGGCACGCGCAGCAGCAGAAGCAGCAAACGCCCGTATTGCCTACATGGCTGAAGAGGAAGCCATGCTAATTGAAAAGGCTCGCATACAAGAAGAAGAGAGTACATTAGCAGCTACTGCCGCACGGAAGAAAGCAGAGCTTGAAGAGCAAGAGCGTATATTAGTGGCTACTGCCACACGGAAGAAAATTGAGCTGGATGCTAAGTTAAGCACCCTACAACTCAAAAGGGAAGCAGCTGCTGCAAGGGCCCAGGCAGAGGTGCTCGAAGCAGCAGCCAACCTGGATAAGGAAGAGAATTGGAGTGAGTTTGGCACGCAGATACCTGTCAAGGACCGTGATCAACTCACCAGAAAAAATATTTTGGACTGGTCTGAACAATGCATCAATGCTCCTCCACCAAACCATACTGAACAAATGGTGGACGTTCAGGCTTCGCCATCTCCACACCGAATGAACATGAATGCTGACTACGGGAATGGTGGAAATGCATATCCTGCCCTGAGAGTTAGTCGCCGACTCAGCGTCGCGCATATGGCGTCAGACGTGGATGCACCAAGTCAGACCCACATTCCAGACAGTCACATAAGGGGATCCAACCAACGTGATCGAAACCGTTTGGGCCCACAGTCCAACGCCATCGCAAATGACGGCATGCTAGGCAATACAGCCAATAATGCCGCCTCACAAGCGCCAGTATGGACACACCCTGGATCAGCAGGACTAGGAGACTTTGCTAGGTACCTGGCTCACCGCAAACTAATCAACACAGGACTCGTTAAGTTTGATGACCACTCTGAGAACTATCGAGCCTGGAGATCTACCTTCAGGAATGCAATCCGAAATGCAGACATCTCTGCAAGTGAAGAACTCGACCTGTTGGTGAAATGGTTAGGAAATGAATCTGCAGAGTATGCAAAGAGGATCCGGTCAGCAAACATTGACGACCCCGCCTCAAGCCTGCATGCGGTGCGGGAGAGGCTCGAGGAGTGCTATGGTAGCCCAGAAACCATTGAGAAGGCTCTCTTCAAGAAGTTGCAGAACTTTCCAAAAATCTCTGGTCGAGACAATAAAAGGTTACGGGAGCTTGGAAATCTTTTGATGGAGCTTGAATCAGCCCAGGCTGATCCCTACTTACCAGGTCTCATTTTCTTGAATACCTACCATGGCGTGAACCCCATCGTAGAGAAATTGCCATTTGACGTGCAGGGAAAATGGAGAACAGCGGGTTCAAGATACAAGTCAGAGCATCAGGTTGCATTCCCCCCATTCTCTTTTTTCTCAAAGTTTATCCGCAACCTGGCTAAGACTAGAAATGATCCGAGTTTCATGTTTGGCACCACGGGGATTTCCAGTTCAGATCTCCCAAAAATGGAAAGGACAACGGCGAAACGAGGAACAGCGAGAGTGCCAATTTCCGTACACAAGACTGAGGTCTCTCCTGCGACATTCGCAAACTCCGTCCAGGCAACCACCACAAAGAAAAAGATAGAGGATCCAGAGAAGCAATGCCCATTGCATGATAAACCTCACTCCCTCCAGAAATGCCGTGAGTTCAGGAGGAAGCCATTGGAAGAGCGGAAGAACATGCTGAAAGAATTTGGAGTGTGCTTCAAATGTTGTGCTTCTACTAACCACCTTGCAAGGAATTGCAAGGCAGATATCAAGTGCGAGGAATGTGGCAGCGACAAACACGCAACTGCTCTGCACACATTTTACTCGAAACCCAGTAGCACTAAGGCTTCCGATCCCGAAGCAGAGCACGGCGGGGAGCAAGGCGAGACCGCCGCACTCACTTCGTCAATCACAACCAAATGCACAGAAGTCTGTGGAGAAGGCTTCAAAGGAAGATCTTGCTCAAAGATATGCCTCGTCCGAGTCTATCCCAAAGGACATCCTGAAAGGGCAGTAAGGATGTACGCCATAATGGACGACCAGAGCAACAGGTCTTTAGCAAGGTCAGAGTTCTTTGATCAGCTAAGTGTAGGTGGGAATTCCTTTCCATACACGCTCAGAACATGCTCAGGACTGATGGAGACATCGGGAAGAAGAGCGAGCGGCCTCATGGTGGAAACCATAGATAGCACCATGAAGCTAGCCCTTCCTATGGTGACAGAGTGCAACGAGATACCGGACGACAGGAGTGAGATTCCCACGCCCGAAGTTGCACGTCACCACCCACACCTGAAACCCATAGCAGAGTTCATCCCGCCATTGGATCACGCGGCACAGATTTTACTTCTGCTCGGCAGGGACATGCTGAGAGTCCACAAGGTTCGCGACCAACGCAATGGACCTCACGACGCTCCCTACGCCCAGAGACTCGATCTAGGATGGGTCATCGTGGGTGACGTTTGTCTCGATGGGACCCACAAACCAGACCACATTAGCACATTCAGAACGAGTGTGCTCATGAATGGACGCACGTCGCTCTTCAAACCGTGCCCCAACCACTTCACGCTGAAAGAGAAACTCGGCGAGAGAAGTCAAGGCTGTACCATGCAGGCCGACGAAGGAACCTCTATGCTGAAAGATGATGTTGGACATACGGTGTTCGTGATAATGAAGGACGATGACAAACCTGCTCCATCGCTAGAGGATAAAGAATTCTTGAAAATAATGGACAGAGAGTTCTTCCAAGATGAGTCAAACAGTTGGGTTGCCCCTCTGCCATTTCGTAATCCCAGATGCCGGCTACCCAACAATAGAGAGCAAGCCCTCTCACGGCTCAACTCATTACGCCGCACCTTGGACAAGAAACCAGAGATGAAGAAACATTTTGTGTCCTTCATGAAAAACATATTTGACAGTGGTCACGCTGAAGCAGCCCCTCCTCTAGAAGAAGGACAGGAATGCTGGTACTTACCAATCTTTGGTGTGTATCACCCAAAGAAGCCGGATCAGATCAGAGTGGTGTTCGATTCCAGTGCTCAATTTAATGGCATTTCCTTGAACAACGTAATGCTCACTGGACCTGACTTGAACAACAGTCTCCTAGGGTTACTCATCCGTTTCAGAAAGGAGTCAATCGCCGTAACCGCCGACATTCAACAAATGTTCCACTGTTTCATTGTCCGAGAAGACGACAGAAATTACCTCAGGTTTCTGTGGTACCGCAATAACAACGTCGATGATCGAATTGTTGAATACAGAATGAAGGTGCATGTCTTCGGCAACAGCCCATCCCCAGTGGTAGCCACCTATGGACTGAGGAGGACCGCGCAGGCAGGAGAAGGGGAATATGGGAAAGACGCCAAGCGATTTGTAGAGCGAGATTTCTACGTTGACGATGCACTTAAATCAATGCCCACGGCCTCAGAAGCCATCGATCTGCTCCAAAGGACGCAAGGAATGTTAGCAACTGCTAACCTGAGACTTCACAAAATAGCGTCCAGCAGCGCAGAGGTGATAAAAGCGTTTCCTTCCGACGATCGTTCAAAAGACTTGAAAGACTTGGACCTTAACGTCGACAGACCACCAATCCAACGCAGCCTTGGACTGAGTTGGGACCTGAAAGCGGATACGTTCACGTTCCGAGTATCAATTTGAGAGAAACCTTACACGCGATGAGGCATCTTGTCAATGGTAAACAGCCTGTACGATCCATTGGGATTTGTAGCGCCGGTTACCATTCAAGGCCGTTGGATACTTAGAGACCTTTGTGCTGATACACAAGACTGGGATAGCCCGTTGCCAGAGGAACGGCGACAAGAATGGGAAACTTGGAGAAATTCCTTACAGGCACTTGAGCAGCTGCAGATTCCTCGTTCCTACATGCCCACATCGCTTTCCGTAACCCAACGGAAGGAGTTACATGTGTTTGCAGATGCTTCTATGATGGCCGTAGCAGCCGTAGCTTACCTAAAAACCACAAGCGCAGAAGGGATCCAGCATGTTGGGTTCATATTGGGCAAAGCCAAACTGGCCCCACAATCGGACCATACCATCCCAAGGCTTGAGCTGTGTGGAGCGGTTCTTGCTACAGAGGTGGCGGAACTGATCTTAGACGAATTTGACGTCAAACTGGACGCGGTCAAGTTCTACATGGACAGTAAGGTCGTACTAGGCTACATAAACAACCAAACCAGAAGGTTCTACACCTACATCAGCAACCGGGTGGAGCGCATCAGGAGATTGACACAGCCGGAGCAATGGAATTACGTTCCAACTGACCAGAATCCAGCAGATCTCGCAACTAGGTCCGTCCCTGCATCTCTGCTGAATCAAACCATCTGGCTGACGGGTCCAGCGTTCCTGTTACGACGTGACGTTGGCCCATGTACTACCAAGGAGACCTTTGGACTCTTAGAGCCCGAGTCCGACAAGGAGATTCGTCCTCTAGTGACAACTTTCGTAACAAATGTGCGACCAAGAAGTCCACTGAGTCCACACCATTTTGAACATTTCTCGAAATGGACGACGCACGTGCGAGCGATAGCACATTTAACGCATATTGCAGACTGCTTCCATCGCCCAATGAGAGGCACCACTGGTAGCTGCAATGGATGGCATCACTGCACAGTGCCACGCACTGAAGACGAGCTTTCCAGAGCAAGGAAATCAATCTTCCGCTGTGTGCAACAGGCAGCTTATGCAAGTGAGATCAAGACCATCAACAAGGGAGAAGACCTTCCTAGGGTCAGCACCCTCAGGAAGCTAAACCCCGGGATGGACAAAGACGACTTGCTCAGGATCGGTGGTCGGCTAGGGAATACAAAATTAGATGAGAATGAACGAAACCCCCTCATAATCCCAAGCCAGAGCCACATCGCAATCTTACTCGTGCGCCACTACCACGAGAAGGTCAAGCACCAAGGTCGGCACTTCACAGAAGGAGCAATCCGATCTGCAGGGCTGTGGATCGTTGGAGCAAAGAGGTGCATCGCCAGCACAATCCACAAGTGTATCCGGTGTCGCAAGCTACGTGGAAAACAGGAAGAACAGAAAATGGCAGACCTCCCAGCCGATCGACTCAGTGTGGAACCTCCCTTCACCTCTGTAGGGATTGACGTGTTCGGACCGTGGACAGTCATCTCCCGCCGCACCAGAGGAGGGCTCGCGAACAGCAAACGTTGGGCAGTGCTGTTCACCTGTATGAGTACACGAGCAGTGCACATCGAAGTCATCGAGTCCATGGACTCTTCGAGCTTTATAAATGCACTCCGGAGGTTCTTCGCCATCAGAGGGCCAGCCAAGCAACTCCGTTCTGATTGTGGAACCAATTTCATAGGAGCATGTAAAGAGCTTAAGATCAATACGGAGAATGTCGAAGATTATTCTGTCAGGAAATACCTTAGTGATCAAGGCTGCACATGGATCTTCAATCCTCCCCACTCTTCACACATGGGTGGAGCCTGGGAACGCATGATCGGAATTGCTCGACACATTCTCGACTCCATGCTATGTGATGTCGGGTCCACACGGCTCTCTCACGAGGTCTTGACTACTCTCATGGCCGAGGTCTCAGCCATAATTAACTCAAGACCCCTGATCCCCGTCTCAACCGACCCGGAGTCACCATTCATCTTGACTCCTGCTACACTTCTTACCCAGAAGACAGATGTGCTCACAGCACCTACCGAGGAGGCCAGCACTGCAGACCTCTACAGACGTCAATGGAGACAAGTGCAGAGCTTCGCGAACACGTTCTGGCGTCGCTGGAAAAACCAGTACCTTACGACACTCCAAGTGCGCAACAAGTGGCAGTCTAATAGACCAGACATCCAAGAAGGCGACCTCGTCCTACTGAAGGGCAACCAAGCCAAACGGAATGAGTGGCCAATGGGCCGCATCCTCAAGTCGATTCCAAGTGCCGATGGAAAAGTTCGAAAGGTCGAGGTTATGATTGCGAAGCAAGGTGTCGCAAGAACTTTCATCAGGCCCATAGTCGAGATAGTACTACTTCTCTCTCGCAAAGATATGGACAAATAAGTCAACCCGTTGAAGTTGTTATACACTTGTTTATGAGATAGGAAATAAATGGTGGTATCTCCTAGATACCAGACGGGGAGTGTCTTGCCTCACGGCAGATGTGGAGCGTGTGTTCACAGGAAGTTCCTGTTTTTTTATGCTAATGTTGGTCACGTGACCAGGAAGTGACGATGTTAGATTTCAACTGTACCACGCGGGCGTCAGCCATTACACAGATAAGTCAAGATGGCGGCACGCATCGCATCTCAGTGAGACCACAGCCGCACTTGTCCATTGTGGGAGCTTAAGAAGCATTATCTGTAAGTTGTTTATATTCCTATAATATTGGAAATGCTGTTGTAATGTTGGAATGACCGTTATAGCAATGTAAATGCCTTTATGGTGCCGTTAAGTTGTTGTAGTAAATACAAGGCCTAGTTAGTAACGAAGCCTGTGACTTTCCTTATTGTGGATGTTACTTGTGATTTAGTAGGTCGAGTCAGACTTGTGCCTATGTTGCGATCCTGAGAGTGATGACGAAGTATCTCATCCACTTACAGACAATGCTTCTTAAGCTCCAACAATGGACAAGTGCGGCTGTGGTCTCCCTGAGATGCAATGCGTGCCGCCATCTTGACTTATATGTGTAATGGCCGACGCCCGCGTGGTACAGTGGAAATCTAAAATCGCAACTTCCTGGTCACGTGACCAAAATTAGCATTAAAAAACAGGAACTTCCAGTGAACGTACGCTCCACATCTGCCGTGAGGCAAGACAAGGACTGTAGCAGTGGGGAAACACGACTAGTGTTGAGATAAAAATAGAACCCCCCCCCCCCGCCATAGAGTTAATGCGGTGTGTGTTATGTTCTCCTGAGAGAGGGAGTTGGAGCATGCCTGTGCATGTTTGGAAATGTGATAAGAGTCTGGGTGTGGGCTCGGGTTCACCAATCGAACGAAGTAAACTGATAACACAGCACATGAAACAATCTGTCATAAAGAGTATAAAACCTATAAATTGCGTGTGGTGGAGTTTGTGCATGATGTGGGATCACACATCCCACCCAGCACTAAATGATGTTCCCATTCCCTACAACTGTCCTTGAAGTGCACATTATCAGAGTTATGTTCTTTTGTTTGTATTATGACTGCAGGTATTGCGGTCTATTCAAACATGACTCCTTGTAAAGAGGTGTCAGTTTTGTTGCCAGATAGAAGGGTAAAGAACTAATCATCATATTTTTACTGGCAAATGAGGTTCCCATAGTGTAGATGCTTGCCCCGAGCTCTCATACTCTGATGGTGCATTGTCGTTGAGTTGTGCGCCTTTTGGCGTCATCTGGTCCAACCCATGTGAGACTAGGCTCTAAGGAAAGCTGTCTCGGGTGTGGACCAATCAACTTCAAGGACAGTGCACATTATCAGAGTTATGTTCTTTTGTTTGTATTATGACTGCAGGTATTGCGGTCTATTCAAACATGACTCCTTGTAAAGAGGTGTCAGTTTTGTTGCCAGATAGAAGGGTAAAGAACCAATTATCATATCCCATACTACTCATAACAATCGGATTGTTTTTGTCCAACAGTGTAAAGTTACAGCTTTTGAACGCGAGTGGAAAATTTTATCAGATATATTACCGCCTCACTCAGCACAAATGACGCCCGCCTGTAAAGTATAACGGAAATAAAACCCTGTAAAAATGTTAAGTCTATTCCACTGTTTGTGCCAAACATGAAAGTTGTTCCAATGGTAAAATTGTGCACGCATTATTGCAGTAATATTTACAGTGCAATGAGTTAAAAACGCAACTTGAAGCTTAGAAACCCACAAAAAACACGTTTTTGCATATACCATTAAAAATAGAAACGAATTTGAATGTATTTAACGTGTTCAGGTTGTTTAAAAACTCACTAAAAATCGGTTAAACAAAAATCTTTGCCATTACGGTATTAGTTGTACATTTTAAGTAGACATCCCCAGCGAGCACCAGCTGTGATGTTTACTAAAAGTCGTGAGGGCTCAATACAATATCCCAGATCAGTAAGTTCACCATGGTTGGCCTTCGGGGGGAATGGCGCCCCGTACGAACTTTGCATTGATTACCTCCAATTCCACTCATGTTGGTTTATTCTCTTAGTTATTAGACTTAAATACAGCAGCACTGTAGCAGTGGGGAAACACGACTGAAAATAGAACCCCCCCCCCCCCGCCATAGAGTTAATGCGGTGTGTGTTATATTCTCCTGAGAGAGGGAGTTGGAGCATGCCTGTGCATGTTTGAAAATGTGATAAGAGTCTGGGTGTGGGCTCGGGTTCACCAATCGAACGAAGTAAACTGATAACACAGCACATGAAACGATCTGTCATAAAGAGTATAAAACCTATAAATTGCGTGTGGTGGAGTTTGTGCATGATGGGGGATCACACCTCCCACCCAGCACTAAATGATGTCCCCATTCCCTACAACTGGTTCATATCATACTCGTCGCCCATGTTAGCTGTGAATGAATTAAACTGAGATTGCCAGCCTCGGTGCAGTGATGCCCTTCCCATCTCTGTGAGGTTTGCTCGTTTTAATTTTAACGTGGAAAAGTGAGTTCAGATGAAATTTCTCTCCCATGCAATTCGTTTAATATTTTTATCGGATACCAATGCGGATTTTTGTTTAAACGTGCTTTTACGGCGACAGAAAAGAGGACAAGAACTCGATTCAGAATACAATAAATCTTAACAAGAGTTGGAATGTATTAACGAGGCCTAGATTCGTGATGCACTATTGACACACTCTGCACAAGGACACGAACCAACTGGGGCGGGTAACCACATCTTGACAAACAGGCACAACCAGTTTAACACGGAGGAGGCTTTCGCGACCAATATCATTTACAATCTAATTACGACATTTCACCAGTCATTACAACAAGCTTCATCAGGCGACAGCCAGATTTGTGGAGAAGTCTACCTGCTTCGTTCCTTATATAGATGCGTAGATGTGTTTACCACACTTCTGCGCTCTTGCACAATGTGTGGGGGGGGGGGGTTACTGAGGCAACGTACATTAAACATGAACTTTATGCGAGCCCTATGAGCTTGTCCTTCCTGTCTATTGCGTTTATTAAAATAGCTCTACCAACAGTAATCCCTATTGAAGTACGCTGCCATTTGTAGGCATGCAATCATTAAAGACTTGGTCCAACAAGGACTGAATGCTGATGTACCGGCCCTGGTGAGATACTGCCTCACCAACACTTACTTCACCTTGAATGGAACTTTCTACAAACAAGTTGAAGGTACCCCAATGGGTTCTCCCTTATCTCCAGCTGTAGCCAATGTTTTCATGGAAGATTTTGAGACAGATGCCATCCAGGCATCAACTCTATGTCCGTCCTTGTGGAAGAGGTACGTAAATGACACGTATGTCATCTGGCCACATGGCTGACTAGCTCTGATCCAATTCCTCAAAAACATCAATTCCATACACCCAGCCATCAAATTCACTATGGAGGCTGAAAAGCATGGCGAGCCACTATTCTTGGATGTTTTAAGCGAAAGGAGACCAGATGGCTCAATGGGACACTGTCTACAGGAAAGCCATCCATACGGATGCATATCTAAAATCTGACTCCCACCACCATCCTTCCCAGAAGAATTCTCTCATCAAAACTCTACACCATCGAGCTCGATGTATTTCCGACCATCATCACCTAGCCAGTGAACTGGAACACGTACACCAAGCGCTGAAGAAGAATGGGTATTCAGACTACACAATCCGTAAAGCTATCACCCCAACCGTTGGGAAAGAACCATCTGAGGACCCAATGAAAACCATCACCTTGCCATACAGAGCAGCGGTCACCAAAATATCTCCAAAATCATGAGCAAACACAACATCCAGGTTCAATTTAACACAGTACATAAAATTCGTGATCGGATCCCATCTGTGAAGGATGTGATCCCTGGCATGCAATATCCGGCGTCTACAAACTAAGCTGTGTCTGCGACAGTAGTTACATTGGGGAAACTAAGCGACATGTCTCGGACCGTGTTCGTGAACACAAGGCAGATCTGAAACATGGTAGGACCAATACCTCGGCCGTGGCTTATCATTGTTTTAATGTGGTAGGCTCAAACAAATTAGATTTCTCTAAGACGAAGGTACTTAGCAAACCCACTGGCTATCAACAAAGATTCGTTCATGAAGCCATCCACATATACAGACACAGACACAACTTCAATCGAGAAGATGGGTTTGAACTGAGTAATCACTGGAAGAACGTTATCAACCAGTTTAAGTCATAACTGGCTGTGATGTTCCCATCCTACCACCTTCTGATGTTAGTTGTTATTTTCGGCTCTCTGATTTTACATTAACAGGTAAAATTTCTCACACTAACACAGCCGCCTCGCTCGCCGAGCTCGACGTTGCTGCTCTGCGATCTGCCATTAACATGCTAATCTCTCACATTAACATAGCCACCTCTGCACCTCGTCGTGGACGTCACCCTCCGATCTTACATTAACATGATAATTTCTCACATTAACATTACTAGCCCCGCCCACTTCGTTTATGACCCTTGGGCTACACCCATTTTAAACCTTTAAAACAGCCTGCCTCCGCAGCTTCCCACTTCTTTTATATTCCTGATGACGAATGTCTGTGTTGTGATCGAAACATCATCGTTTTTTGTAATTTTTTTGTCATTTTCTTTTAACCTATCTATGTGACTTTACCGAAAGACCCAAAGGTTATTACATTTTAGTTAAACATACAAATAGGACCACAATGGCCGGGGAGCTGGACCGTTTTTTTATTAAAGCGTGAATTGTCATGCGAGGGGATCTGTGTAGACAATTGCAGCTCATTTGGCTTCGTAGATCCGAAGATATTAAGCCCCAACGATTTCAAAGAATATAAACGGACGACACGGCAAGTTCAATAAAAGGGTGTGAAAAAGGGCACCTCCACGAGATTCTGTATGGACTGCTGAAAGCTGAGCAGCATAACCGTCATCGATACTTTTCCCGTCCCACACATCGACCAAGATGCAGATGCCTTTTAACTGCCTGGCGGTGGGGTCAAAGTCCTTCTTCACACTTTACCCTACTACGGACGCTTTGTAGGAAAAGTTTAGCGAGTTCGCCGCCCCTTTGGCCACTGACGCTTACTCGCCTCAAAGAACCTGAGTTTTCAACGGACACCAGAATGGCGGTCGGCCTTCAGAGGGGTTCACAAGTAGAATGACTAAAGCACCGATCTTGGCTCACCCCGACTTCAACCGGGAGTTATTTCTCGACACGGGGAGCCAAGAGCGGGTCATCACCTAAGCCAGGCACATCCTCAAGGGGGCAACGCTGAACTACTCCATGACCAGGCGAGAGTTGGTCACCATCCGGTTTGGCTGCTGACAGTTCCGTACATCTATGGTAGGACACGTCACATACGAAATGTATCGTCAAGTGCTGTGGCTCTTGTTCTAATTCAACGAGCCCTGGTAGAGGCATTGCCTAGCTGGGGAGTGGCCTAAACCAGGAGTGGGAAGAAATGCATGCTGGAGTTTACATGGCACGAGGTGATTACGCATTTAATAAAGTAGGCATGGCTTTTATTTTTCGGTTTTGTTGCATTATATTCCTCCCCCCCCTTATGCTACACACAATCGTTGCCCCCGAAGTGGCAAGGTGACGGACCCAACTTTCCCCTATGGGTCCTCCTGTATGAAAACGTGATAACCCTGGTTCGATGTGCATTTTGTTCCTCTTATATACCTGGCACCGCACATGTCCGAACCACTTCACAAGGATGCATGCATGTCAGTGGTTGCTAGAAGTTGCATCATCACTCCCGCTACCACCAGCCAATCAGCTGCCAGAAATAAGATCCCAATATAACGTGGCTGCCGTTGTTGCATCAAGTTCCCGAGCAACGCCTAGGATGTGGTTGAGGTATGTTGTACATTCTAGCTATTCATGTTTTTTTAAGTAACGCGTGATTTTCGTTTGCATTTATTTGCGAGCTCCAAATATACAGCAGGCATCAGGGTCAGGATAGAACTTACGACCTCCTGTATACCAGGCGAGGTAGAAAACATTTCACCACTGTGGCTAATTTGACAAACAGTGTAAGCTAATGGAACAAAGCAAAATAGTGTAGAGACGACTTCCAACCATTTGTCCTGGGAAGGTTTTCTTTATTAAGGAGCCACGTGCTCACACTCGGACAGGCAGAGACCCCATTGCAACAGCCCCGAGTCTCCGACGCATCTCCCTTTTATACGGTCCGAGGCCACGCCCCCTTTCCAGCACCTTCTCGCTGCTTCTAGACCGCTCGCTCTAACAGCAGACTCCACTGTCCTCTTCCATCCCCTAGCCACGCTCCTATTCTCGATCATTCCCGTAGCCAACAGTCAATTCGTACTGCAGGCTGACTCCCCTGTCATTACCTCCCATGGCCACTAGTCCATTCATACTGCAGGCTAACTCTCCTGCATTACCTCCCGTGGCCACTAATCCATTCGCACTGCAGGCTGACTCCCCTGTCATTACCTCCCTTGGCCACTAGTCCATTCACACCGTAGGTTGACTCTACTGTCATTACAAAAGTACAAACAAGGTTGAACAAAGAAGAAATGCAAACGAAACAAAAAGTAATCAATTATTGAATAGAATTTTGACCCCGAGTCGTGAAAATTGATAAAATCACCGAGAGAAGGACGACTCATGATATGTCTGCTGGCTTTTGCAAGGCTTCAAAAGACCAAGTGGATCCGACCGCAATGCCTCACTCACTTGATACGGTTTCATTTCCTTAGGGGCACCCTTACACGGTGACTTGATGTCAATCAGGCCCAAGTGCCCTCACTAGTGTGTACCATGATATAATTTTTATCATACAATACGAGATCAAATGTTACGTGACAGTTATCGCGACATAATTTTGCCGTAACTTTGTCATTGTATTCAGATGTTTAGTTTATTGTTTTTGCTCTTCGCTGCTCCAATCATTACAACCGTATAATCTATGTTGCTTATAACGCACAGTACACTACGAATAATTATGTATCCTGAACTTTTTTCGCACCGTACGTAGCCAACCACGCTAATCGGAGGTGCAGGAGAAGGACAACAAACTAAACACAAAGAGCAGTTCTAAAGAAATTAGTTTTTCATCTGGATGATTTAAAAGTGCGCAGCTCCCAGTGATTTCCTAATATCGAAAGGAAGAGTGCTCCAGACGGCTATGAAATGATGACATCGCATAACTGTTAAGTCACCAATTACTCAGAAAAACATTTTTCTAAGGCACGCGATTGAATGGGTAATAGCCATGTAATGATATTGTACAAAACGGATGACGTGGTTTTCTGTTATCTCTATATTTTGTGATATATTGTAAAAGCTTCATATCGTGGCAACTGTAGTACACTAACCGTTTAGGTATCCATTGCCAGTATGATTTAATAATCGATTTTTGGGTAATGATCTGAAACAATTTGTGTCATTAAGAGCCTCCATCTAGCCAAGCAAATTAAATGGTCACGTTTCAAACGTTTAACAACGCGCCAATTATAATTGTTTCAGCACACTTACTGGAAGAGTTAAAGAACAATCCTAGCAACTGAATTTAGCAGGAATGATACTAAAGATTCGCTTCAAACAAAACATCAACCATCTTAAGGACATCCAGGAAGTCGGAATCAAATGCTGGAAGTCAGAATCAAGTTGAAATTACTTCCTGAATGACTTCCAAGAAGCTAGAATGACTTCCCGGATTTTATTCTCACCTGGAATTTTGACATCGTTTCGAACAAAATGGCCCTCATCCAATTGTCTGATTTGATTGTGACAACTGGTCTTAAAACTATCCATTGAGATGCAACAACAATCGGTGCATTGAACGCTTGTGGAAGTGGCAATTTAGTTTTTGTCTACGACGTGTTTGCAAAAGGGTCTTTTGTAATGCAAGTCTTGCCATTATTTATTGCGTAGCCTAACCCAACAAAATGAAATTCACTAATAGGGTTTTTCCCCTTTTTTCTGGCAACAAAACTAACACCTTTAGCAAGGAATCATGTTTACATTAACCACAATACTTGCAGTCAAATGCAAACAAAAAACAATACTCTGATAATGTATGCATTGTCCTTGAAACTGATTGGTCCACACCAGAGACAGCCAAAAGGCATCATCTGGTCGAACACCATATGAGACTAGGCTCTAAAGAAAGCTGTCTCTGGTGTGGACTAATCAATTTCAAGGACAATGCATAAATTATCAGAGTATTGTTATTTGTTTGCATTTGACTGCAAGTATTGTGGTTAATGTAAACATGATTCCTTGCAAAAGGTGTCAGTTTTGTTGCCAGAAAAAAAAGGGGAAAACCCTTATTAGTATATATTGGTACTGGCAAAGGAGGTCCCATGATGTAAAAAATGAAATTCGTCAGCGGTAGAAGATGAGTACGGATGCCTCCAACAACTTCTTGGAGCAGCTCCAGCTGATCTGCGTCCCGTAGCCGTCCCAGTCGAAGGCGGAGAAGTCGCCGCACTGTCTCGGAGACTGCTGGGGAACGTATCCTGCACCGCCGATGCAGTACTGCAGAGAGACAAGCACGGATTAGAGTTCTCGGCTGAAGCAAAGTCACACATCGACATGGCTGAGAAATTGGGGAAGAGCGGAGTCTGAGATCGGCGTTTATGTACGGTGAACCTCTCGGTTATACGGTTAAACACTCGGTTATCCGTGAGCAGGTTTTCTGGGTTGTACCATGTTTGAAAAATGTGTAAGAACCATGTATGCAGATATCGGTTCGGTTATTATCTGCGCTTCACTCATTGAGGGTCGGTGACTCAGCGTCTACGTTTCTTTAAATAAATGTAAACCGTTAATTTCGTGTGTGAAGTGTTTTTAATGGAGGCAGTTGTAACTATTTATTTGCCATCCACTGCAGCAAGCCTGCCTTTTGTTGTCACTCGTTAAATGTCAAATGACGTGTGTGCTACCCAAAATATTCAGAATTTTAGGACACATGCATAAAATTTGGTAACAAAAAAAATAAAAGTTATCTGCCTTCTTCTTTAATATGCCATTTTTTGGGGGATTGCAACAGATTACAAATTTGATGTTGAGATTTCATATCCATTTGACTGCTTCAGGAATAGCCACCTGGATTTGTTTCAGATCGCTGTTGAATGATCCGATTGGACAATTGTTCACGACACGTTACATGGTCTGAGGTATCCAGTTCTCTGTGATCAGAGAGATATATATACATTTTTGTGTGCCCTTAACAGTTTTTCGTGAGTGGCCATACTCATCACCCACTCCTAAGGCTTCGTCTAAGTAGACTCGATTATCCGCGTGCGGTTTATCCAATTTCTGGATTAACTGTGCACCTGAGATTTTGACGTAAATTAAAAACTCATGGATTCTCCCTTAAGCACGAATTAATCATCTAAAAACAGGCCCACTCTGTCTACTTGACGGACCTGTTCTCCACCTGAGGACGGCTGCTTGCGTTGTGGCCGAAACGTCGTGAGAATTATTTTACTATGTTTTATTTTTATTATTTTATTATTTCCCTGTGTTATTCTTGGAAATGTTTTTTACAAGCCACGTGCTTAAACCGAACAAATATGTGCTCCGGTTAGTCCGAAATCCACGTGATCGCCTCTACAGTACAGTAGTAGCATATATTTACAACAGTGGGCGGAGTTTGATTGATGTTGATTGGCGTGGCTCTGCTATCTACTTAGTGAGCTGAGTCTTCTGCGATCGTTAGTATTCATTATAAGTTGAAAGAGTAACAGTAGAAATCGTCAGTTGTGCTTAATTTTGAGTGCTTTATCCGATCATGTATTTGTGAGTGTTAATTTGTGAAACTGTGCGTGTGTTTGTGTATGGACTTTTGTAATTAAACAGGTGAAGGAGAGAATGTATTGCTCATTTTTGGTTCATTAGCATACCAAATTTCATAATTTATACATATACTCGTGTTTTTTTTGCAAAGAGATCCTCGTTAAATAGTTCTATTTTGGATTATCCGCGGCCATCCTTGCCGTCGTTAGCGTGGATAATTAATCGAGTCTCCTGTATGTGCAATTGCTATACAGCAGAGGTGGTGGAGACCCTTTTCTTTACTACAGAATAGGACTTTCCACCGCCTCAGTTGATCCAACCGCACATTAACACGCAACTTAGTGTTATCCAATAACAATGCAAACAAAAAAACTGAAATAGGGCTCGCGTTCACAGACGGACTGAGTGAGCGCTGGCAAAACTCACAGAACGCAAAGTGCTGCCAGTTGGGGCATTTACGTTACCAACGACAAAACCAAAGAGTACGTTACCAGTGATGGATGCGTGCCTTTCACAGGCCTATTTTTGAGGTGTTTATGGCCCTATCAAATGAGGTGACGGGGGGGGTTAGTTTCCCCGGGCTCTGCTTTACCGTATGGGGCGAGTGTAACATGACATCACTCTCAACACCGTGTGTCGGATGGTGCAAATGCTCCTCTCACATGCTCGGTGTTGCACTTGAGAGCCATGACCCCGGAGCAGAGGGCGAATGGGGCTTTCTCCGTGTTGAACACTCGGAACTGCACAAACCCTGGCCGTGTTTCACCTGTAGTGGGGGGGGGGGGTGAATCGTTGTTCGGTCGATCTACTGCTGGATGAAGGAGTCCTCAGTCACCCGCCCATATTTCTACGACGCAATAATCCACCTCGAACCTGATTTCATATTCTCTACAGTCGAACCCCCTCTCAACCACGGTACTTGGTTCCACGAAAGCGGTCGCTAAGCGATTTGGTAATTAAACGAGAATAGGAGATGCACGTTAAAGGCTTAATTCGTTCAGATCGCATCGAAAGTTATCATTTTTCACCGAATTTTTTTTAATTTTAGCTATTTAAACAATGGATATCAATACATAAAGATACCAACAACATTATAAACACATAGTATTAACATTAACACGGTTAATCAATGCATTAATTCATATTTACTGTACCTACAACAGCCCGTCGTTAACAAGGGAATGGTCGGTAAGTAAACACATTGGGCTCTATGGAGGCACTACACATTACACTTCTATATACACTCCACTACTATACACTACACATTGGGCTGTATGGAGGCCTGTCGTTAAGTGATTAGTCGTTAACAGGGGTGGTCGTTGAGAGGGGTATTTCCTCAGTGGATCACCCCTCGTTCATCCCAAGACCCCCTAATCTCTCCCCATTATAACCACGACCATTACTGTTCTTCCTTCACATTCTCTCTCCATGGCGACCACTCATTCTCCGTCCATCCAATGCGTTCATCGTCATTTGCTCTCGTATAAAACAAGGTTTCACTTAATTCACGCATCACCGGTCCGCCCATCACTTCCTCTCGTCTTATTGTATTCACCTCGTCTTCACCATTACGTTCATACATACGGTTGTTAGTACTCAAGGCGCTAAAAAAATATGACAAGACGAGATGCTCCATTCCTTGCCTATTACTCAGTCTTCATTCGTGACCATCGCTCTGCCGAACTAAAGTTCCGCGATTCTGTTAATTAAGTACGACCGATCGTTCACAAGTCGTATGATTAAAAATAATAACAGTCTATCTTATTGGTTCTTTCGGCAAAGTCACGTAGAATGGAAATAATAAAGTAATAAAATAAAACATAATAAAACTTCTTTTATTTTATTATTTTATTTTATTATGTTTTGTTTTATTTTATTATTTTATTATTTCCATTCTACGTGACTTTGCCGAAAGAACCAAGAAGATGAACCCCTGCAGTCACGAAAGCTTTAAATCGAAAAATAACAGTCTAATTGCGGTTCGTTCATAAGTATGGATATTCGTAAGCGAGACTTTCGTATCTCGGGGATTGCCTATGTTCACACTAGCAGCATGGAAAATGGAGGCTTGCTGTAGACCTGCTAAGCGTGATATACTGTACATATTGTTGTGTTTTACAGACATTACAAGTAAATGTGGTGCCATCAATGTGAAGTCCCTCCTCTCTTCATTTCGAACGTGCAACATGTTTCGTGCGTGAACCCAATTTTGACGAGTTAAACGCTCGGTAAAAGTCACTCACCTATACAGTTAGGGCAGATGAGTGAGTTGACAACATTGTTGCTTCCAAAATCGTAAACTATTGGGTAAAAAGGTCCATTATTGATTTGACAGGTGCCTGAACCGAACGTCAATGGGTAGAAATTCTGAAATATAAACAGTGCAAACAATTAGATTTTAACAAGGGCGAGACTACTGTCCCTGCAGATTTGTGTGAAAAATAGATTTTTGGTATAACAAACCTTAAACCCTCACCCCAACCTTAACTCTAAGGCCTATCCCCTAACCCGTAAACCTAAACCCAACCCCTATCCATTTCCCTGAATGTTACCTGTAAGCATGAATCTCTTACTTTATGCATGAGTTAAAATGTATTGTAGAGACATTGGCGCATTTGACCATGTTTTTTTAACAACAACAACAACAAAGATCAAATTTACGTAACTGTTCAGCTATTACAGCATTTAGAAGCGTTTTAAAACGTGCTATTAATTACTAGTTACAAAGCAACACTAAATAATTTAACAGTGGGCAATACATGGATTGCGTTCCGTCCGCGAATCGCGAAGATACTTTTTTGTGAATCTCGGGGAAAAACAAAATTAGATCATGAGCATGACGTCACAGTGGCATCCAGAGTGCTGCTTGGTCGTGATTGGCTGAGGGCAGGTGGGTGACTGGGTGGTACTTTCGGCCCCCTTCCTCCAGACACACGTACGCGGACACGTGACTTGCAGGTGAGCGTGTGTGTGTGTATTGGCACTGTGTGTTGGTACATATGGGGAGCGGTAGTGTAGTGGTTATCGCACTGCGCTACGGAACCCGGCGACCCGGGTTCCCGCTCACGGCTGACACCAGTGGCGATTTTCTGAACCAGTTCTGGGCCTTGCCAAGGTCAACTCAGCCTCAAATGAGTACCTTGTGATGTGTGTAAACATCGCCACTTGGAAGAGAAAGGCGGCCGGGCCTGGTGCTGGCCACCCACCCATGTGTGTGCTGTTCCGGCCTTCATAGGTGCTTGCTAACAGCACTTGCCCCAACAGTATGTTAAGGATATACAGGGGATCTTTGTCTTTGTGTACACCCGGAGCTCAGATACATGCTGCACATGTAACCCCCCCTGCCCCCTCGCCCGAAATCCACAACTGCCCAAAACATCATGGGCAATCGCACACGAGCGCATGGGGCCATGTATGTGTAATGACTAGTGGCCACGGGAGGTAATGACAGAGGAGTCAGTTGTGAGTGCGAAGGGACTGGTGGCCACGGGAGGTAATGACAGAGGAGTCAGTTGTGAGTGTGAAGGGACTGGTGGCCACGGGAGATAATGACAGGGGAGTCAGCAGACAGTGTGGATGCACTAGTGGCCACGCGAAGTCATGACAGGGGTGTCCGCTGTGAGTGCGAAGGGACTGGTGGCTACGGGAATGATCGAGAAGGGAGCGGGGTCAAGTGACGGAAGAGGACGGTGGAGTCTGCTGGTGAAGCGAGCGTCCAGAGTCAGCGAGAATGGTCGAGAAGGGGGGCGTGGCCTCGGTCCGTATATAAGGGAGATGCGCGGGAGACTCGGGGATGTTGCAGTGGGGGTCTCCGCCTGTGTCAAGTGAACGTGACTTCACTAAAGTTCCATCTCAAGAAAAGTGTGTCAAGTTGTCATGGTATATGTATGTATGTTGAACTTCTTTCACACCGTACATACCTTGTATAAGGAGTAAAGGTTCCCCCCGAGGGGTTCCAGAAAGCCGACTTCCGTGTGGTAGCGCAGGATCGCCGACTGCTTCCACTGGTGCAAAGGTGTCCCATTTGGGACGTGCCATATCGCGATATCGTCCGAGTCAAGGTCATAGTATCCCTCGTTCTGAACGCACACATGTGCGCGCCACACAAAAACGGCATTAGACGGATAAAAAATAAACATTTGGGAGGCTTAATCTGCATACAGGGGCTCCTCTACTTAAGAACATTCAACTTTCAGAATTACAAACAAACCTGTCCAGTCGTCTGTTCGGATGGAGAGTCGTTCAACCGCTGAGCATTAGATGGCGATGGTGGCATCTACATCTGCAGAATGCGAAGAACCAGTGGAATCTACATCTACAGGAGATTATTAAACGTTTGAAGCCATTCTCCGTGTTTGGTGTACATGCCGTTCAACGTGTTTGGAATCGACGGGGCTAAAGTTGGACTTACGAACAAATCGACTTACAAACAGACCTCTGGAACCTAACTCGTTCGTAAGTAGAGGAGTCCCTGTACATTGTGAGCTGCCAGCCACTCTCTCTTTAAGTCCCGCCCACTTTCACATAGTCACACCCACTCCCCCCACTAGCCCCTCCCCCACAGTGAGTAGCTCTGCCACTGACCGCCCCGTCCCCACCTGCTGTTCAGATAGCCACTTTCATGGCTCCGCCCATTACTGAGATAGCCACGCCTAGTAGTCAGCGTTTCCCCCTCCCCTCTTTGTGTATGCTGTCGACCATGTGGTTAGAACAAAAAAAATCAACTGAGAAAAAAGTTTAACCTATGACAAAATTATTTTGGGTTTCTTTTTCTTTGCAAACGCTTCAGTACACCAGGACACACCGTCCGATTATCAGATCGTCCAGGGAAAAAATAATACAACGATGTTATTATTGTTGTGTTTTTCTAATGCGCCTGGACCCATCCGAGTGGCAGCTGAGCCTGTCATCAAAACTACAATCTCGAGGAGAAAAACTAAAACAAATATCGGTGACAAATACACCAACTTAAAAAATTCCGCTCCACTACGATCGTTTTAAATGGACAATATCATAAATTCCATATTCCCATGGTAGTTGCCAGTCACTCTATATCACAACCACTGTTAACTTTCCATACTGCGGTATTTATTGTATTGACCCCGAGTAGGACAAAGGGCATGTGGACACTCAACGAGGATTTGAACTTGTGTGTTCTGTGCTGTTAATTGTAAATTAATCATTGTGCAGCATCAATGGGGTGTCGTTGGAATTAAACATAGAGGGTCTGTGGCACAATTATTTGTGTATTAAAGTCACTCCGTCCATTTGAGTCAGTAATTCCTGGGGTTGGTCACAGACACTGACATTGGGTTAACAACTCGGTGGTTATAGGAGGCCTCAGGCATACTCTCATGTGATACAGCACACAGATATATCTACTTTGAATGTGGGTGCTGTAACACTGGATCTGTGGCACAATTTTCAGATTACTAAAGTCACCCAGTCCATTTGGGTCAGCAATTCCTGTGGTTGATCACAGACACTGACCTCGGGTTAATAGATCGGTGGCTACAGTAGGCCTGGGGTATAATCTCATGTGATACAGCACGCTGATAAATTTGCTTTGAATGTGTGACATAACGTTGAACATTTTCAAGAAATAGATTAAACTTACGGACTAGGCAGGACATTGCTGCGCCTGTAGGGTCCTGGAAAGGCGTCGGCGTGAAAGCGTGTCCAAAGTGGCTCGTAATTAAATATTGGCAGGAATCCCGGGACTGGGTTATTAGACCGCTTTACATTCCCGTTACAAGTCAGTTACACTTGTTCATAGGCCCCGGCTGGGACAGATTGCCTTGGATCAAGCTTAATCGACTGGAATATGGCTACGGTCGATTTGGTAGCTACTGCGTAGCTGTCCAACAAAACAGCTGTCCACATTAGCGAGGGAATTTTTCCCCTTACAGCGGCGGCCAGAGTGTTTGATTTAACTCGACGGCGTGGCAATAAAAGGTGGTCGAGTGATTTTGATTGTGCGTGTGTGCGGTGGCTTGGGGAATAGCAACTTAAATGTCGATATTCAAGTTTGAAAGCCAAGCGATGGCCATTGGTGTCCCTCCTCCTGCTGCTGCTGCTTCAGTTGTATTTGCAAAGTTGGCAGGAGTTGACAATGTGGTCCACGTCTGGCAATGCGCTCTCCGTTTGAAAATGCGTCCTGCGGCTTGCAATGCGCTCTGCTCTTTACAAATGCGCTCTCGGGCATAGAATGTGCTCTAGGGTTTGGTCAGTATTCATATTATTGGTTCTTTCAGTAAAGTCACGTAGAAGGGAAATAATAAAATAATACAAATTTTACATAATAAAATTCTCACGACGTTTCGGCCACAACGCAAGCAGCCGTCCTCAGGTGAAGAACAGAGCTGTCGGAAAGACCGCGTCCTAATGGTTTGGTCAGTGTTTCCTCTGCTGTACCACCTTTAAAGACGATGAACGGATCCGGGATGAAGGGTCATGCCGGAATCTCATTGAGTCATGATTCTCCATTTGTTTTCGGAGAGCCGTGACACCAAACGGCTTCATCAGTGGCATCCAACAATAGAAACGAGTCCGGGACGTCGCCGTAGGACGTCCGTTTGATGCCTTTGCTGGCAAACGCAAGAACGGCGAGCAGAACTGACCTTATTCTTATGTTTTTTCGGTAAAATCACGTAGGTAAAAAAATTAAAATAAATAAAAGTAAAATAAAATTAAAATAAAATAAAAATCACGACGTTTCGGAGGCAACACAAGCTTCCGTCTTCAGGTGGAACCGTCACAGCACGATTGCTGTATCAAGTAAATGAGAGATTCCAAGAGATACTACCCCGTATATATACTGGTTGAGGGGGGGGTGAGCCAGGACAGGCCCCCTTTTTATTATTATGGTCGTGATTTTTATTTTATTTTTTATTTTATTTTACTTTTATTAATTTAAATTTTTCACCTACGTGACTTTACCGAAAAAAACTAAGAATATGAATCCTTGCAGTCACGAAAGCTTTAAATCGAAATAGAACTGACCTTGTAATCGGTGTCGGTGGCGGAAAGGATCTTGTTGAAGACATTGAGGTTGGTCCAGTTCTCGTCACCATCCACGAAGATCGGCAACGGGTTGCTGCCTTGCTGGCTGGACCAGCGGTCTCCGATGGCGCACTTGGCCGCGATGTTGTTCTCGTGGACGCTGGCGACCAGGGTCCAGCCCCCTCCCTTGGTGTGCATGTCGCAGAACGCCTGGTAGAGCTTGCCTTCCTTCGTCTGCAGCGAGTAGATGCCATCTGTGCGTGAATACAATGCGCATCGGGAGAGAGAGATCGTGACCAGGGGCAAGGAGTGCAACCATGGGGGGGGGGGGCCCGGGGGGTTATGTGGCAGCAGCGTTATGCGACGCACACATGACCCCAGTTGGCTACAGATAAACAAGTTACACACATTTTATGAAAATTAAGAATAGAAGTTTCCATGATAGAGCTGCTCACCCCAAGCTATAAATGCTCTGACAGTGCCTTGTCTTTGTGCTGTTCTCCTCTGCGTTGTTCCCCGCTCTAACACTGCTGGTGAGACAAGGCCATGAACGAGGCTGTCTCTGGGGTAGGCCAATCAGTTTCAAAGACAATACTATCAGAGCATGTGTGTTTGCATATTCACCACAAGTACGTGTGGTTACTAATAGGGTTTTCCCCCTTTTTTCTGGCAACAAAACTGACACCTTTACATTAACCACAATACTTGCAGTCAAATGCAAACAAAAAACAATACTCTGATAATTTATGCATTGTCTTTGAAACTGATTAGTCCACACCAGAGACAGCTTTCTTTAGAGCCTAGTCTCATATGGTGTTCGACCAGATGACGCCAAAAGGCGCACAGTTCAAAGACAACGCACTACCAGAGTAATGAGAGCTCGGGTTGATCAGCTACATCATGGGACCAGAAAAAAGGGGAAAAACCCCTATCAGTATATTTTGGTACTGGCAAAGGAGGTCCCATGATGTACGTGTGGTTAATTAAGACTTGATTCCTTGCAAAAGGTTTCTATTTGGTGTTTGAACATCTGAACCACCTGTGTTATTGCCAGAAAGGATAAAACTTATTATTATTCTTTTGCATGTGTAGTAGAGTTCACGACTCTTGGACGCCGGAGTTGGAGGCACACGGGTTTATTCACACAGCACGGTTGTGGCATACAACACTAGAGGGGGTGTCGGCCCCCTCACCCGGCTAGCTGGGGATACACGCGCTAGCTACTCCTAGCCTGCCTCCTAGTCCTCCACTAACGGGCTAGGGGAGGCTATCTGGCCCGACACTGGTAAGTCGGGCCCGGTACCCAGAGTCCCAGACCAGCGCTGACAAGAGCACCGGCTCTGGATCTCGGGACCACGCCGCTGGCTCGGTCCTGTTCGGCCCTGATAAGGACGGCGAACCAGGGGAGTCCAGGGCTCTAGCTAAGACGTCTTCAGTCTTCACTGGTTAGCTTAACAGGTTCCCTGAGCCCTCCGATACATCCCCTTTTATACCCAACCCCCCGCTGAGGGGTGGGGCCCCGGGGGATCATAACTCCGAATCAGCCCCCCCCCCAGGGTGCCTGGCGCGGACGTCGTAGAGAGCACCTCCCCGTGCACTCACGTAGCCCCGCCCACTGTGTTTGTTTGCCATAAGCTGCCATGCATAACGGGCTCTCTCTCTAACACCCCTACACATGCATTGATTCTGGCAAAAAAGGTCCCATGATAAGTAAAAAATATATATATACACGTGTTTTGAATTGTTTTTTTAAATATAGGAGAACAATACAATTTAGTTATAGCCTATATATTTATTGCAAGGAGTTAAACAAAGAAAAAAACCGTAGGGATTTCAGTTCAAGTGAGTCGGGAGAAAGAAGGGGTCGGCGAGCACAGTCGTATCTTGCATAGCCACCAACTTGCATAGCCACCCACTTGCATAGCCACCCACCCCCGTTGCAATAAGTCGTTGTGCCCCCTGTGCAGGTGCTTCCGATAGCATCGATGTGCAGAAGGCCTGGGACGAGGAATGAGTTGGCAAAGAGGACAAGAAAGGGAGCCCCAACCATTCGCGGGGAGAATGCCAGGACATGGAATTGTTACCGAACAGAACAGCCACGTCCTCGACGCCGAAGATAAATGGATGTGATGTTTTTCAGGATTACCTTTGGTTGTGCCTGTCGTCTCTTTTATCTCCAGGCAGGATCTCGGGTACTTTTTGCAGCACGCATCCGCTAGATTTTTGGCACAGCTGGTCCAGTCGTATGAATTGTCGCATGTCTTCTTGGTAATCGTAATGCCTGCAGACACACCTCATGCAGTTTAATACGTAGGCTTTCGCGACCAATATTATTAATAATAACAAAGCACCAAATAGGTTACTACTCCAGCCTACCGGTGTGTTGGAGAAGTAGTCACTATTTGGCGCTGTGTTTACGTGACAAATCCCTTACTAATTGGCTGTGTCGGATGGTGGAGGGTTTCGACACATTCATACTTACGCGATCTAAGTTAAAAACATTTACACCTCATGCAACCCGATTTCATACTCAAGCATTCTGATTCCACTAGTCAGACCACTCTTATGTTCTATTAGAAACTCGCTGATCATTTTTAAACCGACAATTCTCGTTTTCTGAGTTCGGAGAGTAGTGAGGCAGTGGTTAGTGCGCTACATTATGATCCCGATCACTTTCAATCCTGGCCGCGGCTAACAAGTGCTGATTTTACATCAAAATCAATCCAGCTCCCCACACCCCCCCCCCCCCCCCCCCATTTTTGTATTCAGCTCTCCCCGGCCGATGTGGTTACTGTGGTGAGAAACCACATTAGCCAATCAACCCCCATGACCAACAAGGCAAGTGAGAATGCACGATTTAATGCCATGAACCTCTTGGGCGACAGAACATCGATCGATCCCCTGGTCTCTCCGGGCCCAACAGCTCAATACTTTGTTCTCCTGCCCACTTTGTGGCCCAAGCGTGGTGAGATTCTGCAGTGGCGAAATGTTAACTAACTCGCCTGGTACACAGGAGGTCGTGGGTTTAATCCCGACCCGAACGCCTGCTGCTGCTGTATATTTGGAGTTTGTATATTTCACGCCGTGGTCACGTGGGATTTTTCTCTGGGTCCTCCCGTTTCCCCCCCCACATTTAAACACACGGGTTTAGAGCATTCGGTAGCTATACATTTCCACGTGCTAATCCACTTTGTTGAGCTATCATTTGTGGCCAGGTCGCTTCTGAAAAAAGAACTGTATAGCTCAGTGGGCCTTACATGGTAAAAAAAAAATAATAAAGTTTAGTGGAGTACAACACGCGGAATTATAGCGAATCGTTGGAGCGTGCTGACCTACCACCGTCGTCAGAAGCACTGAAGAAGTTTGGGTACTTGACCGGTCCCCTCACCGGGGTGACACCATTGGTGGGGATTATTTCGACGGCAAGGCCGCTAATGGCTTGAGTGACGTTGTCCGCCCGTGTCCATCTGCCACCGACAGCCGCAGCTGGAAGACCGCACGGACGTGCGCCGCATGATCCGTGAGCACGATTGGCGGCGACGTACGGTCAGATTCGCGTCCGGCACTGTTAGTCCGACCCCCTCCGTCTAGCAACCATTGTTTAAAAAACAAAGAGGGCAGTCAGGGCCAGTCCTCGAAAATATGGTTGGCTGTCGGACAGCGCTGTTAGGTTTAAGGACATCAGTGTATGAACTTCACCGCTTACGCTGTCAAATCCGGGGGAAATGATCAAGCATGCACTTAGAGAGACTCACACTGTTTTAAAGTGGGCTGGGGGAATTGACATCACTCCGTCAAAGATCTTAAGGGGGGCGAGGGAGAATGCTTCTATACACAAAAGTGGGGGGGGGGGGAATGTGTGGAAATTATATTTGTGAATACTGTTACAAATCAGCACTGTTATGACTTGCCCACAATTATCCTTCCACATTTGGGAAGCCGACAGTTGGTTAAATTAGGAATGTTTCCTTTCAACCGTGATGTGTTTCTTGCGCGTGAAGGCTCAAAATATGCCAAGTAGCCAAGCAAAGTTGTAACAGTGTTATTATTTTTCGATTTAAAGCTTTCGTGACTGCAGGGATTCATATTCTTGGTTCTTTCAGTAAAGTCACGTAGAAGGGAAATAATAAAATAATAAAAATAAAACATAATAAAATAAAATTCTCACGACGTTTCGGCCACAACACAAGCAGCCGTCCTCAGGTGAAGACAGAAGAGAGAGCTGTCATTGGAGCGCTGTCTTTCAGACAGCTCTGTTTCTTCACCTGAGGACGGTTGCTTGTGTTGTGACCGAAACGTCGTGAGAATTTTATTTTATCATGTTTTATTTTTATTATTTTATTATTTCCCTTCTACGTGACTTTACCGAAAGAACCAAGAAGATGAGTGTTATTATTCACAATTGATTTTGGGTTAGGACACGCACTGACTGGGCCATCCCCCTCCACAGCGAAACAAATGGAAATTTCCATGGCTACAATCGTTGAACAAACGTGCCAATTATTATTTTTTTCAGCTCACCAGTAAGTTGAACAACCATTTTCACAACTCTTTGTTTTTTTCGGTAAAGTCACGTAAGGTAAAAATTATAAAATAAATGAAATCACGACGTTTCTGAGGCAACACAAGCTTCCGTCTTCAGGTGGAAACGTCACAGCAAAATGACTGTATCAGTAATTTTAAACTTCTGATACAGTCATTTTGCTGTATCAGTAATTTTGCTGTATCAGTAATTTTGCTGTGACGGTTCCACCTGAAGACGGAAGCTTGTGTTGCCTCCGAAACGTCGTGATTTCATTTATTTTTATTTTTTTACCTACGTGACTTTGCCGAAACAACCAAAGAGTATGAATCCTGCAGTCACGAAAACATCAAATCTAGAACCATTTTCACAATCCGATTTCGTAATTAAGCTGCTCCACAAAGTACAAATTCAGCCGAAGCTATTCCAACTTTGGCCGCATTTGTGGGTTGTCGTTTAGATGCAATAAATAAGCCGAAACAATTAAATAATGGACGAAGCAAATCGGAATATATCGATGCTCAAACGCTGAATGCAAAGTTCAAATTCTTGTACATACATAGTTGTGAACCATTGCAAAATATATCGTATTAAACTTCACTTTAAGAACAGCATTAAAATGTCAGCATCACAAGTAAAACATTCCCGTGAAATGGAGGCCCAGATGAAATAATACGTTACGGAGAAATATATCTTTGAGTGCAATTCCAAAAGTTGTGAAATTAACTGCTTCAGTGACTACGGCTTTATGTCAAATAAAAAAAACCCATCAAGAATATTACCCTCAACGCTCAATGCACGCGGACTTGTTCTTGTCGATGTTTTCGAGTGCCTTTTCTAACCGTGCATTATTAACTTGACGTGAGTCGATGAACTTTGCCTCTCGTGTTGGCAGCGCGCGACTTTGGAGTTCTCTTCCCGATCGCGTCTGAGGTTTTGCTCCCCATGGTGGCGACGTTCAAATCACGGCCAAAGGCGGCCGGCCCAGTTCTATAACACTGGTCAACACACTTTTTCTGGCATAAGGTATTCCAACGGTTTTAATGTTAGTTTGGGGTGCTGATTCCAAATCTGGCATCAGTTTTTGTCTATCACATCAGGTTTTTGAGATATCAAATATTGCATTTTCAATAAAAACTGCAGAATAAAAATATTACATAAATGTGGATATCTACATAAAATGATATTATAAACACACTATCCTAAAAATACAGCACCATATTTTAACACCAAAGCAGTCACTGACTCGCAACAACTTGCAATCATAAGTGACAGAGTTAATTTCGGGTAAAATCAATTAAAATGGGGTATGCCGATAGCATAAAATGAGATGTGATAGAGCAAATCTGAGATCAGATTTGGAATCAGCACCCTGAAATTAGTCTAAAACAGCTGCAAAAGTACAGGCCAGAAAAAAAATTGTTGACCAGTGTAATTTAGCCTCCTGATTATATTTTAGCATCTTAATTATTTTACCGTTTTTTATAATGCTGTGTCTTCTCCTTATATAAGTGGATTATTATTTTGTTCACATTTGGCTTTTGTAAATGTTTAGTTTGATCTTAACTCGTGTGAAGTGGCATTGAACCTTGCGCTTCGAAAGTGTGCTCTACAAATAGAGATAAAAAAACCATTATTACCTCGGAAGCGGACATTGTCGTAAAGACGTGAATTACAAAACTAAGAAATCGACGAGTTCATTCATTTAAAAAAATCGAGAAACTTACACACAAGTGCCGCGCTGGTGGTGAGAAACAACAGCAACGCTCCCAGAGTCCCCATCGCCACGTGGAATCCGCAGCTCGTACGGGACGCCGGCTCCACTCGTGGTCCAGATGCGTCCCTCCTTAAATAAGAACCGCTCGCTGCCAAACTCGCAGAGCTAACGCGACATCATCTGTCGAGCGCACGAGGGGCAGCTCTGTAGACTGGACATTTTGGCAGCCTTCCTCTGCAAACAGTGGCTCGGTTTTATTTTTTTGGGCGGGGGGAGGGTGGTAAGCGCCGTCGCATTTCAAGCTCTCTCCTGCAAGATGTTCCAACGGGGGTGGGGGGGAGGTGCCTCATGTCACTTGATGGAGCTCTGGTTCAAGAGAGGTCCTTGACGAATGCGGTGCAAAGATGATGGTGAAGGCCTGGGGGTGGTTTTCGGTGGGCAAAGAGCGCGGGTGTTTCATCCAGCGCAGCGGCTGCGGGTTCTGGCAGAGGTCAAGAAGCGATGGCTGCACTTCTCATGTAGTTGGCGTTTTACTTTACAGCTTCTTTATCAATCCGCTGCTGGATGAAGCCCCCCCCCCCAGCACTCCCTCTTGCCATACTGAGCCACGCTGGTCATTGTGTGCTGAAGTGGGGGGGGGCCGAAGGGCCAGCTCGAATATCAAAATTTCATCTCTGTGAAATTAACAAAAATATCGGCTCGATTGTCATATTTAGCTAACTTTGCTCGAGTACGATTCCCCGACTAACGTCGAGTGAATCATTTCATCAGCGTCGTTTCAAGACAATGCAACAACTCCGAAACCGGTTTCGACTCCGCAGTGTCTCGTCAGCGGTCTGGTTCGCCTAAATGAGCGCTGGGGTAATGCCGATCTTGCGGGTATCGGAGATATGGGGGGAGAGGATGACCAACTCTTTACGATATGGGGTCCCCAGATTGCATTCGTGACCGATGGCCCACTACACTTGCGTTGGTGCTATGGGGCGTGAAGATGTTGTTATCGCAATGCCAGAGGTTTGAAGCAAACACGCCAGGGTGGTCCGCTCCTGCCCAGGCTGCCGTGACTTTACTGCGGGTCGCAGTCACCCCGCATCTCTCGGACGCGCTGATAATGTCTGTTATCATTACAGACTCTTATCATTCTTGATTAAACATGTTTTGCTCAGACAAATGTATTCAATCGATGGTGTTTGTTTCGAATAGATAATTGTCTGGCGATGTTTCTGTTTTTTAGACGTAGAATTGCGCTCCAGTGGTTTTTCTTTCAATTGCCTTCCAGTCGGCACGCTCCGACAGTGGAGCAATGGTTTGTAATCCAGAGGTCACCTGCTCGATCTGATCGCACGGCGTGGCAGTTGAAACAACGGGGGAGAGTTGCTTCACGACGTTTCACACGTCGTAGGCTTTCGCGACCAATATCATCCATAATATAGGGTTTTTTTTCGGTTAGATCGCGTAAATAATATACATGTGTCGTTAAACCCGCCACCACCCGACACAGCCAATTAGGTTTGTCACGTAAACAGAACGTGCCAATTCGTGACTAGTACAGCACACCGGTGTGTTGGAGAGCAAAGCCACAACATTTACAATCTGAGTAACGAATTGGCATATTCTGTTTACGTGACAAACCTTACTAATTAGCTTTGTCGGGTGGTGGCGGGTTTATTGGCACATATATATTTAAGCGATCTAACCAAAAAAAACCCTAGATTATACACACAAAGTGCCTGCCACAAATTAACCCCAATTTTTTGCTGATCTCGTCAAGTAGCATAAACCATCACGCGAACTCCCGTCATCCTGCCAGCGGCTTCTAGCGAACCATCGAACCAAGACCTTCACCGCATCGCGTGGAACTTTCAGATGCGCTTCTGTGGCCGTCTGGAACGCGCTCTTCCTTCCGATACTAGGACTCTACTGGAGCTATGCACTTTTAAATCGAGGTTGAAAGCTAATTTCTTTAGAACTGCGTTTTTGTCTTCGGTTCATTGTCATTCCCCCACACCTCCGATTATCACGGTTGGCTACGTACGGTGCGAAAGAAGTTCAACACTCCTGAGAAACCAAATATTTCGGCAGTGACAGCTCAGTAAGATGACGTCATCCCCGCCGAGCCCACCTACCCAGCGGCATTTTATGATTTTAACTTTAATATAAATGCGTCTATTGAGTAATACTGTTTTGATTGTTGAAGGGTCTGTCTGTTATTCAGTCCATTCGGCCACTATTCCTATGCCTAATAAAAAAAAAAAACTGGTCTTCAGAAAATATTTCTAAATGTAGTTTACCACCAAGCATTGAACCCCTTCACGATCTGTCGTGCAGTGGGCTTTGATTCTTAAGAGCATTCATGAGGGCATTTAGCCCCCCCCCCCCCTCCATTGTTTCCCTACAGTGGCATCAGAGCTTAAGAAGACACCGGGGGCTTGTCGAGTTTATTGAAACGGTTTATTGAAACATGCGGTTTAAGACAGCAGGTCTTCATTGCACTATAATCCTCAATGTGTGTGTTGTGCTGGTGGTCACCCCCACCCATCCCCCTTTCACATCCTCTCTGGCATTATCTACCTGAATTTTCTTGTTAATAATAAAATACTTTAGTTTTTTATTAAATCTCATCAGGCCCATGGTGTTAAGTGCAATCTACAATTCCTATTGACCACCTCTCTCTATGTGCTATGAAGAAAGGCCGCTGCTGCCCACGTGATTAGCCGATGTCGTATCCCCTCCCCCCCCCCTTGAGATCCACGGAGAGCTATCGGTCAACGCGTCGAGGTGTTCGTCACCCAGCCCATGGTGAACGCGACTTTGATGTTTCAACTTCGATGTGTTTTATACGTGGTCGTCATCGGAGGGCAGTGCATCAAAATCCATTGGACTGTATATCTATCCTGGCCATGTGTATGACCCACCACTCCCTCACCTTTACCAACCCGTACTGACCAGCGTGATGAAGTATGGCCAATTAATGCCCATGACGCACACGGCGAAGGGATACCCTCATCTAGCAGTGCAATGTCAAAAGGGTTGCACATGCCCATGAACAAATGGCAGTCTTCCTGTTAACCGTGCAGTAATGTCTATTAGACAGAGGTTCTTTGCAAGCCATCTGGCTACCATGAGAGGTTCGTTCATGAGGCTATTCACATATACAAACACAGAGACAATTTCAACCGAGAAGATGGATTCTGGCTTAGTAATCATTGGAAGGATTTGATAAACCATTTCGGGTCTTAATTGATTGTGTTCACGCTTACGGCGACTTTCAGACCGCAGTCCATGTTCTGCTCCCCCCTCCTCTTTTCCGAACATAGATGGACTCGTCCATCTGGCAAACTGCCAAATCGCTGTCCGTGGTGCTGACGTGAGAAAAATCGTCACTTTTTTCAAATTTTCTTGCTGTGGATTTCACACCTGATGATGATTGCATGTGTTGCAGTCGAAACGTCGTGATAATTTTTATTTTTTATATTTATATTATTTTATTATCTCCCTTCTACGTGACTTTCCAGAAAGAACCAAGAATATAATGTCTATTACTTAACTAAACTTTTTTTTATTTTACCATGTCAGGGCCCACTGAGCTATAGAGTTATTTTTCAAGAGCGACCTGCCACAAATGATAGCTCAGCAAAGTGGCTTATCATGTGCAAATGTATAGCAGCCAACTACTCTAAAGGCATGGTATTTAATGTGTGGGGGGGAAACGGGAGGACCTGGATAACAATCCACGCGGCCACGAGGGAAGAGAGACACGCAAACTCCAAATATACAGCAGGCGTTGGGTTCTGGATGAAACCCATGACCTCCTGTATACCAGGCGAGGTCGTTAACATCTCCCCGCCACCGTGGCGCCCTCATTATACAAATGTCTTTATTGTAAATAAAAAATACAGGTTCGTTAATAACACTGACTTTAAAATAAATAAAATACATATTCAATAGGCAACGTTTCGGCCGGTAATCCTTCATCAGAGCATATTGCCAAACAAGTGTACTATACAAGTGTATTAGAAATTGTTTTATCTATGAAGACCACAGTCTTGTTCTTGGCTTTTTGTTGTTGATCATGCAGCAGCAGCATCAGCAGCGTCACCAATTAATGTGTTTAACCCTGACATCACGACCATTTATGAACGACGAGGGGTCATTCAGTAAAATCCGTTCATTCAGCAAACCCCCAGGATACGCGGGAAATATAGCGATGAGAGAAGTGGTATCGTTTAATAATATATCAATTTTATTCGCGCACATTTGCAACGTAAGCAACATAAACAGGTGGCAATGCTGTCACATAATGCTGAACCAGTGCCCCTTTCTGACAAATATCCCCCGAATAGCCTTAACAGACTGTGGGGCAAGTGCTGTTAGCGAGCACCTGTGAAGGCCAGCACGGCACACGAAGGGGTGGATGGCCAGTATCATGCCCAGTCGCCTTTGTCTCCCCAGCGGCGATGTATATACGCACCGCACCGGGTACTCATTTTCCTTAACCTAGGGAAGACCTAGGACCGGTTCAGATAATCGTCACTGGTGTCGGCCGTGAGCGGGAATCGAACTCGGGTCGCCGGGTTCGTAGCGCAGCGCGCTAACCGCTACACCACCGCTGCACGACACACACGTGCGTATTAAGCATCGTCCATCTCACACGTCAGTGGCACTGTCAATTATTTTTACATTTGATCCTCAGAGCCGCGGCAGGCCTCAGCACAGGCAAAGGAAGACGTGATACAAGAAACAACTAATATTATAAATACACCAGTTGTGTTTTTTGTGTAAGTTTCCATTATTTGCAAGCGAGGAAATGGTGAATCGATTTTTTTTATTATGGTTTACAATTTAACGTTTACAAATTGGCCGTAATTTTGCAAATAATGATGGCAATGTTACGAAGTCAAATCCTTCCCGAGTAACTTTCTGAAATTCCCCTTTGAGAGAACAAAGCAAACAAAAAAGCTCACCACCTTCATCACTGACGATGCCTTTCCACAGAAACATTTAGCACACAGACGAGGTTAACACTACAGGCAATGGCCATTCTTCAGCCGAGCTGAGTGACCTTGGCCGAGGTGACCTCGGGTGACCTCGGGTGACCTCTGCCAGCACGACCTCGACGGCCCACTCAGCGCAGGCCAGCACCGGGCAAGACCAAATGACCCTTCCGTCAAGGAAAGACCACGTGCGCCCGTCGTGGTGCGCAAACTCCAGCAGCAAATTGCGCTCACTCCGGGCGGCGGTCGACATCGTTCGAAGTGAGAGACTGCGACCCTCGTGATCCGCGGTGCATGGGCAGCAAGGGAAGTTTGTGCAAATGCTGTGGCAAGAGTTCGCACGCTAGGCGCAACGGCCGCTCGCTCGCTGGTTGTGCACGACGAATGAAGACCTTTGACGTGACTGACTTGGAGACGGAACTTCTTGGAGGCCATTCTTTAATGAAACACCGAGCACAATGGTACACACTTTCTACTGTTGCACAACGCTCCGTCTCTCGCCTACAACACGACGCTAGCCGTCTGACACCGACGGCGCTGAGCTAAGACAGCCAACTCCTGCCAGCAGCGCAATTATCAAGTGGACGACGACAGCGAGGAAGGCGACAGGAGCGACGACGACGAGGACGGGGGATCCTACTCCAAACGACGGCCCCGATCCCCCGCTCGGGGTCCCCTTTTACCCCGCCAGCGTGGCCTCGCTCCGCCCCGGCCACGTCCCCCCCTTCTGGAACCTACGAGCGGGGCTCTCGACGCCCCCCCCCGTCACCTTTACCCTCGATCCCTCTCGGGTCTGCCACGTGGCCTGCTGTCAATCAGCACTGCTTCCCTCTGCAGGTCCCCTTCTCTGCCAGCAGCCAGCGCTATGCTACGTAGTGACCAATTCTATGTCACTACACGTTGACTGATTTGCCTACAGAGTCCGCTGCCCCCCACCCCCACCACCCCCACGTAGCCCACAAAGGCCGTTGGGGCAATGTGCTTCTATACCACCGCGACACACGACGCAGTGTGTCCAGCACCATGCCCGGCCGTCTTTGTCTCCCTGGTGCTGATGTTTTAACACGTCAGCATCGGGTACTCGTTGAGGCCCGTGGTCAGTTCAGATATTCAGATGTGAGCGGGAGTGCAAGACGGTAAGCAGTCTTCACGCGGCCCACTCTGTCGGGTGAGAAATCACGACGATTGCCGTCAACGCGGCGACCGAGCATCGATCGTCGATCCCACGGTTCTCCGGAGCGACAACGCAGTGGGGTCGGCGGGTCCGTAGAGGATTGCGCTGACCACGGCACAAACACGCGCACACGCGCACACACACTCACTCATCCTGGGCAGCCATAAGGGTCATGATGACCCGACGCCGTGACCCCGGTCATCGTTGCAGCAGCAGCGGTGGATTTTGGCTGGCCATTAAACAAAGACGGTGGCGGTAACCGCATCGCGCGACGCTTTCAGATGCGCTTCTGCGGCCGTCTGGAACGCTCTTCCTTTCCGATATTAAGAAGCCACTGGGAGCTGCGCACTTTTAAATCGTCTGGATTGAAAACTGACTTCTTGAGAACTGCTTTTGGTGTTGAGTTTGTCGTCCTTCTCTCCCGCACCTCCGATTAGCAGGGTTGGCTACGTACGGTGCGAAAGAAGTTCAACGTATATGCTTAAGTCCTGCGCAATCATCCTATACGTATATCCGGTACACCGGTGTCGACATCAGACAGTCGTTGACGTTGCCGGGCACTACGCGTTGCCCGCAAGGTTAGCCGATGGTACGCCTGTGTTCAAAGGCGGCTTTGAAGAGAAAGTCGCAGAGTTTCGTTGATTCAAGCTTGGGCACCACTGTGAACGGAGATCCTTTATTTATTTCCATTTTTAAGAGGAGTTGCTATTGAGATAAGCTTTATTTATTAATTCATAACGGCGAGGTAAACATTTAATTGCCATTGTCATGGCTGTGTGCAGTTTTAAATAAAACAAAATCTGTTTTTTTTTCCTTTGCTAAATAATGTGACTGCCTCCAAAGTTTGCAATGTTCAAACCCAGGGTTAAGGCAAGACTGCAGTTTTCACCTCGATGACCAGGACAGTCCAGATGTTAACTATCTCGCCTGGTAAGCAGGAGGTCGTGGGCTCGATCGCGACCCTGACGCCTCTATATTTGGAGTTTGCGTGTCTCTCTTCCCAAGGTTGCGTGGATTTTCCTCCGCGTCCTCCAGTTTTTCCCTCCACATTTAGAATCAACGTGCGTTTCGAGTATTTGGCTTCTGCTAAAAATGTCCACGTGATAAGCCAATTCGTTGAGCTATCATTTGTGGCCAGGTAGCTTCTGAAAAAGATAACTACATAACTCAGTGGGCTTTACCTGGTAAAATAAAAAATATATAGATCAGTTTTAAATCTGTATTCGGGTGGCAGGATTGGATTCACAACCGAGATCTCGTACTGGTACTGTGTTAAACTTTATTACAGTTTACTAGACATTTCTGGTAGACCGAGACTTAGAAGTATGCCCTGCTTCGATAGACAGTGGAAATAGTGGTTATGTGTGTATGTATGTTGACCTTCTGCGCTAATTGAAGGACACAAATTTACGCAGGAGGGGGCGATGTTGCTTCTCCGTAATTTCAAGTGAGAAATTTGCAGGTATTTCATTGAGCTTTGGGATGCATAATTGGTTTAACACGTCGGCTTTCGCGACCAATATCATCCATAATACAGTTTTGTTCGCGATCTAACCCCAAAAACCTGTATTATGGACAAGTTACATTGCAAATTTGTTTGTTTTTTTAGCTGTGGGAAGAAACCCGAAGACTTCGAAAGAAACCCATGCCAGTACAAGGGGAGAACATGCAAACTCCAAATACAGAGAGGCACCAGAGTCAGGATTCCAACCCAGGAACTCCTCACTGTGAGGCCACAAGTGTAACCACTGTGCCACCCAATGACTCATCGTAAACCTGCTGAGAGAATGCCTCTCTGTCCTCTGGCCTCGAAGATATTAAGGAACTGTGGAACGGACAGTAGAGATGACCGCGAGCAGAGAGAAAGAGGAGCGGGGTAGGAAGGCAGACCCCAAAGATAAATGGGACAAATTTCACGCGCAAAAAATATGGGGGTCACGTGCGAGTGACGGCACACACCCCCTTGACTCTGGCCAATGGCATGGCACTGCGACCGATGGGAGGGCACGATCGGGCCTCCCGCCGGGTCAGCGGTAAAATATGAACACGGCGGCTTCGAGCAAACTCTTGGAGGCGCTCCATTCGACGTGCGTCCCGATGCCGCTCCAGTCGAAGGCGCTGAAGTCACCGCACTGTCTCGGAGTCTGCTCTGGGACGTAGCCCGCGCCGCCGATGCAGTACTGCAGACACGGGAGAGGCGGCAACGCGGGTCAAGAGTGCCGGCCTCTGTCTCGCCTCTCCAGGAAAGTCAGCCTCGCTCATAGGCTGATAGCAACGCATCATCGTTACCACGAGTCCTCTTTTTTTAAATCAGAAAACCGGTCACATGGCACAGATCCCAATTCTAGATTTGAAGCTGGCGTGACTGTAAGGATTCATACTCTTAGGTTTTTTTCGGTAAAGTCACGTAGATAAAAAAATAAATAATAATATTAGAAATAAAATAATAAATCACGACGTTTCGGAGGCAACACAAGTCTCCCTCCCCGCCACCCCCCGCCACTCCCCAGCAATCACATTCAGATAAGCCCCCCCCTCCCCCCCCTGACTTGTATTTAAGGGCTTGTCTCTTGGATTTTTCTTCACTTGTGTTGCCTCCGAAACGTCGTGATTTATGATTGTATTTCTATTATTATTTATTTTATTTTTATTATATATTTTTATTTTTTACCTACGTGGCTTTACCGAAAAAACCTAAGAGTACATATCCCAATGACGCCATTACTCGTGACGTCGTCTCGTGACGTCACGCGCCTTGTGACGTCGTTACCTGTACTCAAGAGCCACCGTCGTTCATTGTCAGCCACTATCCAATCCTCCCCGGATGAAAGCCTCCCCGCGACTCCACCATCCCTCGCCCTCCTGCGACGTGACAATCCGCCTAGCAGCTGCACAGCTGTTTTCATCGCCCAAATGTCCGTCTTCGGACGTGCTCCAAAGCACCCTTGCCTCCCTTGCCTGCCACTCCCTTTGCCATTCTCACCCAATCACCGTCGGTCCCTTCCAACGGCGACGTATCCGGCCCCCAACCCACTCACGTTTATGAACGGTGGCAACGGTGTTGACGTCCTTCAACAGCATACAGACAGTCTCCGGGTTACGGAAGGGTTAGGTTTCCAAGAAACGATCCGTAGCCCGAATTTTCCGTATGTCGATAACTTTACAATTTTCCCCCATAACCAACGATAAAACCCCATAGCCAAGTGCTAGCACTTGTTCGCTTTCCGGACATTATTGCAATGCAATTAAGGGTGACACTACACCGAAAGTTACGAGACGATGTGGCGGGTATACGCACGGTAACAATGTAACAGCGTGACTGTGAGTAGGTAAAGCGGCTATCTACCACCACCTTGGGGAAGATGCTGTTCGCCTTACGCCTCGCTCCGCGGTACTACTTGTGCTTACGTAACGAACGCAAAAATGTCTGCATGTTGACTTTTTTTTACATGATTTATGGGAGCATTTTCGGGTCTTATGCAACCTGGGGGTGGGGCACCTCTGATTTGCAGATCCAATGGCCCAATCGTTACACTACACAACTATGGCTGTCCGCCTGATGATGCTGGTTGTTGTATTTTGCCGGCGAAACGTCACGGTGCTCGAAGTGTAAATGTTGTAGTGGGTTTACTCTCCAACACACAACTGGTTAGTGCTGAACTAGTAACTACACTATACACTACACTATACCCTACACTATACACTACACTATAATTGTAAATGTTGTAGTGGGTTTACCCTCCAACACACAACCGCTTAGTGCTGAACTAGTAACTACACTATACACTACACTATACACTACACTACTATACACTACACTACTATACACTACACTATACACTACACTATAATTGTAAATGTTGTAGTTGGTTTACCCTCCAACTCACAACCGGTTAGTGCTGAACGAGTAACAAATTGGTGCGTTTTGTTCACGTGACGAACCTTACAAATTGGCTGTGTCGGGTGGTGGTGGCGGGTTTAACGGCACATTTATATTTATGCGATCTAACCACCCAAAAAAACCCCCCTCTATTATGGATAATATCGGTCGTGAAAGCCTACTACGTGTTAAACTGACTACACGAGATGTTCTGCATGGCACACGTGGTATAAATAACACGTGTGTAACGATGATGATCGAGTCTAACGTAAGTACTCACGTGTTCAGTGTTGCAATTGTCAAGCACCCTGAGGCCTGAGCAGAGGGCGAATGGTGCCCTCTCGTTGTTGAAGACCCTCAAGTGAACATAACCTTGAAGCGTCCCACCTGCAAAGAACACCGCTGCATGTGAGCTGAGGAACATCAACTACACAGCGTGTCTCAAATTGATGGACCCAAGTTCAAAGCAGTATATTTCACGATGTCAACATGTTGCAATTACACAAAAAGTTGCAAACGGTTTAATGAGTTATCAAGTTTTACAAACCATTTTATCATTTCTCTATGTGCCCTCCACCTGCTGTACGGACAACATCGAGACGATAGTTGAATTCGTCCCAAACGCCTCTCTTCTCACGTTTTCCTCTGAGGTGCGTGGTCACCCTGTGCTCTTCCCCTTACATCAACAGCAGCCTGCTTCCTCAAATTGTCGGTACCAACGACGAATGCTCTGACATTGGCGGATCAATGCCAAAACGCCGTTGAAACGCACGCTGCACCGCAATTACGGATTCAGTCTTGCTGAACTGCAGAACGCAAAACGCCCCTTGTGTGTTGCGGGGTCACCGTCTCGCGAGTGACTGAGGCTAGGGGCTGTTTGTGCGCTGGGAGAGGCATCTCGCGGTCATCATTTGAAACTCTATACCCCGCCCTCTCTATGCCCCGCCCTCTCTATGCCCCGCCCTCTCTATGCCCCGCCCTCTCTATGCCCCGCCCTTTCAAGTGGTAAGAGTTTCATTCATGGGCGGTTCGTGGTTGCAGAGATACTGTATAGCGATTTTAAATCGTGTCCATCTTTTTAAACACCCTGTAATTATAACAAAACTAAAAAAAAAATAGATTTGAACCAGAATAAACTCCTCCTCGTTCGAGAGACAAATATCATGGCACCATCTCTTCCTGGATTTGACATCCCTCCTTCTACTCCTCGAAGACACTTGTGGAGCCATCAACCGAATCACAATGTCCTTCGTGAATGGAAAATTAAAGACAAGCCTATGATTAAAACTATTAAAATTAACCTAAAACTGTATATATTTTTTTTATTTTACCAGGTAAGGCGCATGGACCTATATAGCACTTTTTCAGAAGCGACCTGGCCACGAATGATAGCTCAACGAAGTGGCTGATTACTGCGTGGAAATGTACATCAGCCAGATAGCCTCAAGGCACGTTTCTAAATGTGGAGGGAAGACAACCGGAGGACCCGGAGGAGAATCCACGCGACCACAGGGAGAGAGAGAGAGACTCAAACTCCACATATACGGCAGGCATCGTAGTCGGGATCGGACCCACAACCTCCTTGCATAGCGGACGAGGGACTTAGATGGAGAGTGGCGGTTGGTGAGTAAACATATTTGGGGTGGTATCGAAGCTCACGGGAGTATGGGAGACGTGACAAGTGGGTAGGTGGGAGAGAGGGAGGTAGGGTGGGGGGCACAACGAGGAGGGGTGGGATTTGTGCGGTATTATTTGAGCAGAATATTTATGCTGGAGGAATCCGATGAGCTATACAACTTTTCATAGACGTTCAGTCAGTGTCCGGGTCAGAAAGTTACAACAATAACAAAGAATAATGATAAAACACGACAGGGAAATACTGAGAGTGATGGTGAGAAAAAATATATATTACATAGAAATCGGGGGGAACGTAGACATAGAGTATGGAGAGGGGGGGGGTAGAAGGAGAGCGGGGGTAGAGAGAGAGGGGGTAGAGAGAGAGGGGGGGTAGAGAGAGAGGGGGGGTAGAGAGGGGGGGGTAGAGAGAGAGAGAGGAAAGGGGTAAGAAGGAGGAGAGCGTGAAATCTTTTGTGAAATTTTTCATTTGAAAAGGAGGGGGGGGGGCACATAAAGCAACGCATTGAAAAAAAAAAACGAAATGATGAACGAAGCAAAGTGCCAACTACACCGAGCATCTTCTTGTTTCCTCTGATCGTAAAGAATAAAAAGAGAGACAGGGGGAGAGATGGGGGGGGTTGGGAGGGGAGGGATGTGGATGAGATAGATTGGAGGAAAGTTGGGAGGGGGGATGGAGGGAGGGAGGGAGGGGGAGGGAGGTTCTGAAGAGGACACACGGATAGAGAAACGGAATGGACGGCGAGAAATCTAGACACACTGGGGATGTTGCAGCACAGGGAAGGGCAAGAGAAATGTGGAAGGGAGTCAGGGCTGCGTACAAGGTTTGTTTTTAAGCGAGACGTGTAAATGATTTGTCCGGAGCCGAAACGTAGGAATGCATTTTACCCAGACAAGCTGGGCAGACTTGAGAGGCGACGCTGATGGTGTTCCCAAAGTCGTAAACGATTGGGATGGCTGGCCCATTGCTTGCTGGACAGGTCCCTGAACCGTATACTAATGGGTAGAAGATCTGCAACAACATCAACAATCAACGTAGAAATGTTAGGCACACACGGAATAATTCCTGTTGTCGACAAGATTAAAAGTTTCAGATTGTATTGAATTTATATAGATACAAATTTCTCTACGTGAATACAAAACAAACTGTGTGTAAACCGGAAGGAGAGGGTAGGTGTTCACTAACTATCACAAATTTTCGCAAAAAATGTGAGCATAAGGTCGCTTTACCAAAATGAATTTACAACAGAGGTCGCAACCGGGTACCCAATACCCGTACCCTACCCGATACCCGGCTACCCGTACCCGGCTGGGTACGGGTACGGGTAGCCGTTTGCGACCCTGGTGCGGCCGGGTACGGGTACGGGTAAGGAATCAAAACCCGTTTGCGACCTCTGATTTACAATAACGTACTGGATTCTGAAATGATGCGAATTTGAAACAAAAGTGACTCGTTGTTGTTGATCGCAAGGGGAGAGGTCGGAGTTCACTCGTTTTCACAAACGTTCACTACAAGTGCGAGCAAAAGTCATCAAAGTGAAACGGCGCTGAGTTCAAATTAAAAGCGGATTCTGCTTCTTTATTTAAATTTCCATTCGCTGTGCAAAAATTAAAATATTGTCACGCACAAATGAACTGCATAGATAATTGATTATTATTCTGTAATGTCGTGAAAAACAAAGAGATAAAATTCAAAAAAACAGGCACGCACTTTGATCTCATCAAAAGCGGCGCTGTGATCTTTTTGGAGGAAATGTATTAATCTTGTAACAACAAACCAATAATTAAGTTACAATTTTAATAAGAAGTCTTTCGTGGCATTTAGGCACTCCCCCCTCCCTTCCCCTTCTCCTACAGGGGCATCGAAGCTTAGGAAGACGCCGGAGGCTTGTTTAAGCTTATTGAAACGGTTTATTGGAACATGCTATTTAGACAGGTTTGGATTGCACTGTAATCCGTAATGTGTGCCGTAATGTGTGTTTGTGCTGGTGGTCAACCCCCTGTCATATCCTCTCTGTGGCGTTTTGTACCTGAATCGTCTTGTTAATGAACCAAAACATACTTTTAACCCAATGTTTTTGTGGACGAGTGAGAGCGAGAGAGAGAGAAGTTCGCCAGCGAAATTTGAGGACATTTAAGCAAACGTGACGAGTCAGCCTAGAGACTAGAGACCGCTTGCAGCGGCGAAGAAAATCCGAGGCCACTGCGACAACTTCCGTGAAGCGATCGGTGGCCGCAGTGAAAATCGGTGCCGAAGGGGATTTGTGCTCTGCAGGCGAACCACGCGGTGGTGACCGGACGGGAGCGCGTGTTTTGGCGCTTCTGTCGCGAAGGCGCGCGGTTTGAGCCCAGCGTCCGCCTTGGTAAATACTGCGGGTGTAAGAACCTTTAAAAAAAAGTTGTTTTAAATGCCATCTGCTTCGCAGTGGGACATACAATATCCCGTCATGTAACGCTAAACTATAAACTGTAAAACTATGAACTTTTTTTTTATTTTACCGCGTAAGGCCCACTGAGCTTTCTAGCTCTTTTTCAAAAGCGACCTAGCCATCACAAATGATAGCCTAACGAAGTGGCTCATCATCGTGTGGGGAGTTATAGCAGTCGAATACTCTAAACGCACGTTGGTTCTAAAGGTGGATGGGAAAACCGGAGGACCCAGAGAAAAACACCACACGCCCACGGGGAGAGAGACATGCAAACTCCAAATATACAGCAGTCGGGGTCGAACCCACGAACGCCTGTATACCAGGCGAGGTAGTTAACATCTCGCCACCAACAACTCGCAAACGAATAGGCCACGTGTGCCAGCGTCACGGTCCCAAATCTTTGTCAAAATTAAAAATGACTCACAAATTGCATCATTACCATGAGTGCAACGATCTCTAAAATTAATTCGCAATATCGCCCTCCCCCCGTCTGCCATCCTATTGGCCGTCTGCGAAACATAGCACATCCTGAGAGCCTTGGTACGTTAAAGAGCGAGTGACACCTGGCGTCGTATGTACGTTGAAATTATTTCGCACCTGTGGATAACCACAAGCTGCTGAGCTTGTGGCTATCCACAGCGACAAGCGAGTGCCCTGTTCAGCTCGGAGCATTGGGTGTCGGGGAAAGCCAGCCTATGAGTAACTCTTTTTATATATAGATTGAAAACTAATTTCGTTCAAACTGCGTTTCGTTGGTTAGTTTGTTTAGTGCCTGCTCACGCCGCTGTCTGAGGAATGGCACTACCAAGGAACTTAAGCTACCACCGCTCGAAACTCTGGTCATCGTAAACCATCATCACGTCAACTCTGGCCATCATAAACGATCGTCTCGCAAACTCCGGTCATCATCCTCGCAGCAGAGCGGATTTTGGCTGTCCATCGAACAGAGATGGTCACCGCATCGCACGGCGCTTTCAGATGTGCTTCTGCGGCCGTCTGGAACGCTCTCCCTTACGATATTCGGAAGCCACTGGAACTTTGACTTTTAAATCATCTCGATTGAAAACTCAATTCTTTAAAACTTCTATTAGTGTTTAGTTGTCCTTCCCCCGCGCAACTCTGATTAGCATGGTTGGTTACGTACGGCGTGAAAGAACTCAACATGTATACATATCCACACTCCAGCCCCCGTGTCGGGGTCCTACTACAACGGTCTGGGTGCTGCTAACCCAACAGAATACCGGACGGCCGCAAGAGTGCTGCCTACCTTGTAGAGGAAGTAGAGATTGCCTCCCAAGGCGGTGAGAAACTCCGACGCGGTGTGGTAGCGGAAGATCGATGAGATCTTCCACTGGGCCAGCGGCGTCCCGTTGGGGACGTGCCACACGGAGATGTCTTCCGCGTCCACGTCGAAGTAGCCTGGGTTCTGCTCACGCACGGCAACACCACGACAGGGGAGCACGATTTTGAAAAAGAGATCGCTGGGCAGCGACCTCCTAGAGGTGGACGATATTTCTTGTTGGGCGGGCCAAGCTGACGACGACGTGCGTGGCTGGTGGCGTGTACATCATCAGTTTTACGTGTACGTCATCAGAACCGAATCAGTAGAAAACTAAAATTTAAAAAAAACTGTGCCACACACCCTCCTGCATGGCCTTGTGGGAGCCTCAGCACGTCTGCAGGTTAGAAGACGTCTTCAGGTCGGAAGACGTACCCGAGGCTCCCACAAGGCCGTGCGAGAGGGCACCTGGCACAGTTTAGCGCCAGCTATCGTAAAGCATGGCAGTTGTGTCTCCGCGGTTCTCTGCTGTGAGTAACAACGTCTTTAACAGCAGCGGCACTTGCGACTCTAAATGAAAATTAACGCTGAATCACTCATGCGTTACCGAGATTCCGCGGTGAATGGGGTGGGAACCCACCGCCCTGCAACTTGCAGACATCTCAGAGCGGGTAAACTCGACACCCATTATAAGCAGAGAAATGCTAAAAACGGGGCCGATCGGACTAAATTGGCCGCGACCGTCGGTGACGCCACCACCGGTGAACCGAGGCAGCGGACCTTGTAGTCGTCGTCAGTGGCAGACTCTATCCGCCCGAAGGTGTTCAGGTTGGCCCAGCTTCTGTCCCCATCTACGAAGCCGACGGCGGGGTTGCTGCCTTGCTGGCTGGACCAGCGGTCTCCAATGGCACACTTGGCCGCGATGTTGTTCTCGTGGACGCTGGCGACCAGGGTCCAGCCCCCTCCGTTGGTGTTCATGTCGCAGAACGCCTGGTAGAACTGCCCGCTCTTCGTCTGCAGGCAGTAGATCCCGTCTGTGCGTGCGTGCGTGCAGCAGTGGGGCGGTGTAAGCGTGTCAGCGCACTGCACTAGGAACCCGGCTACCCGAGTTCGATTCCCGCTCACGGCAACCAACACCAGTCACTATTATCTCAACCGGTCCTGGGCCTCTTTTAGGTCGACTCAGTCTCAAATTAGTACCTGGTGCGGTGTGTAAACATCGCCGACGGGGAGACAAAGGCGGCCGGGCGTGGTGCTGGCCACCCACCCCCTCGCGTGCCGTGCCGGTCTTCATAGGTGCTCGCTAGCAGCACTTGCCCCAACAGTCTGTTAAGGCTACACGGGGGATCTTTGTCTTGCGACAGTGTTAATGTCTTCCGCGGGTTTTCTTTGTTTCCAGTCACGTGGTGGTGACGCGGCCGAGCCGTGCCGCGTTACCCACTCTTTGGGAGAAGTTCGTGGTTCGATGCAGCGGCCGCCCTGGTTAATACTAAAACTCAACTATTTTATTTTACCAGGTAATGCCCAATGAGCTATATAGCTCTTTTTTCAGAAGCAACCTGGCTATCACAAATTATAGCTCAATGAGGTGCCTTATTATTGCGTGGACATTTACAGCAGCCAAATACTCTAAACGAATGACGTTGATTCTAAATGTGGAGGAGGAAAAACGGAAGACTTGGAAACAATCCACGTGACCACGGGAAGAGAGAGACATGCAAACTCCAAATCTACAGGTGTCAGAGTCGGGATCGAACAAGCGACCTCCTACTCTTAGGTGATTTCGGTAAAGTCACGTAGATAGTAAAATAAATAATAGATCACGACGTTTCGATCGCAAAAACAAGCGATCGTCCCCAGGTGAGAGAAAGAAACATGCCTCTGTGACGAGACATTAGATAGAAGGGAAGGGGGGGAGGCCGCAAATGGGCGAGAGGGTGGAGATAACATTCAAAGAGGGCTTGGGTGAGAGAGAGAAATGAAATGTGACACAGAGGCACTTTCTCTCTCTCACCTGAGGACGAGTGCTTGTTGCTGCGATCGAAACGTCGTGAATTATTATTTATTTTCCTATCTACGTGCCTTTACCGAAATAACCTAAGACTATGAAATCGTGCAGTCACGAAAGCTGATAATCAAAAGCGACCTCCTGTGTACCATGCGACGTCGTTAACATCTCGCCACCGTACTAAGGTGTGCATGAACCGTAAAGATACCACGACGCGCAGTCCACTTCACCCCATCGCGATATGTACAGAGACACGTGGAGATACATCAAAGACAAGCAACAGCAGTGCGACTGTGGCCACGTAACCCAAACAGTGGGGAAAAAGAGAGTTAGCCCAATGCAGTTTAACACTTAGGCTTTCGCGACCAATATTATTCATAATCAACGTTTTTGGGTTTAGATCGCGTTATTTATAAATGTGTCGTAACCCTCCACCACCCGACACGGCCAATCAGTAAAAAAAAAGTGTCACGTTGACTTTTTGTCTTTTGTCAACGTGACACTTTTTTACTGGTTGGCCGTGTCGGGTGGTGGAGGGTTACGACACATTTATAAATAACGCGATCTAAACCCAAAAAGTTGATTATGAAGCCCAATGCAGTCTGCGCTCTCCGTTCAACGGAGGAAGAGGAGCACATCTCTAGGAACTCTCTTTTCGTGAAGCCTTCTCGTGGCTTCTATCGTCAGCAGCAGCAACAGCGGCAGACTTCGACGCATCGAGAAGAGTCGCGGCGACGAGCAGAGGTCGTCGCGCGGTGGCTGCGAGGTCCGTACCTTCCTTCGTTTTCGTCTTCAATTTAATTTCCTTGCAGGAGCGCGGCAACTGCTTGGTTTCTTCCTCGTGCTTGCAGCCACATTTCGACTCGCTTTCCTTCGCGTCCGAGCACGACTTGGTGCAACTACCTGCAGACACGACAGAGGCGAATTTAGCCGTTCTGACAAACACGCGGTTATATATTTAGCACGCGCTAGGCTTTCGCGACCGATGTGATGGCTCATAATTGATTTGGTTTTGTTCTTTTAGGTGAGATCGCGTGAATAAGATGTGTGTCGTGAAACCCTCCTCCACCCGGCAGTCATAAGCTGAAGCAGGACTAAATCAGCCATGTACGTTTTGTTCATTAACATTACCACTTTATTAATTAGCTGTGTTAGGTTGAGGAGGGTCACACGACATAATAACATTTTATTTACGCGATCTGACCTAAAAAATGTTTTTTTTTTATATATATAAAGAAAAAAATTCTGACATCACATTATTATAATGTGTGATTGATGATTGTGAGGTTAGGCCACATAACCATCTCATAAATGTGTTATCATTAATACGCTTATTTGGGTGGTTGAACCTTTCATTGTGAGCGTAGCAGCCGTAGCTGCAGTGCATGTGTGTATGTACGTTGAACTTCTTTCTTACCGTACGTAGCCAACCGTGCTCATTGGAGGTGCAGGGAGAAGGACGACAAACTTAACACAAAAAAAGCAGTTCTAAAGAAATGAGGTTTCAATCTCGATTATTTAAAAGTGAATAGCCCCAGTGGCCTAATATCGGAAGAAAGAGCATTCCAGAAGGCCACAGAAGCGCATCTGCAAGCGCGCGATGCCGGTAACACAAAAGCCGCCGCTTGCGAGAATGAGCGGAGTTCGCGTGATGATGAGGGAGGGGGCATTTGAGAAACTTGCCACCGTCCTTTCAACTGCCGCGCATGGAGACGGCATCGAACTCGCATCCTACGGATCGCAAGTCTCGCGTGATGCCACTGTGGCAGCATCCCCTGCTCCCATGAGAACCGGAGGGTCAAGCCAAAAGGGTCTCTCGGCTCAAGCAAGCAACGGGACAGCGCTCATCTCTATCAGTGGGCTGCAACCAATGTTGCAAATTACACGTTCACATTTTGGGAGGCCAAGATTGACCTGAAGGTTTTTACGATTTCTACTGTGTAAGCTCTCCGGTTTTTGGTTTTCTGGGTTGTACCACGTGTCGTTCGGCCACGGTGCCCGACGTTTCGCTCCCGCGTGCTGGGACCTTCCTGAACAATCGGAATTTAGGACCTGAAACGAAACGTCGGACGCCGTGCCAAAACGCGCAACGTGTCAACGACCCGGACAAAAAAAAGCGCTTCGGAAGGCGCGATAACCAAAACGAGCGACTTGGCGGGGAAGTTACTCACACGTAGCCGCGACACTGTTGCAGAAGAGCAGCAGCAGCAGCGGTAGCAGCAGCAACAGCAGCAGTCTCGAAGCTTCCATGGTCTCAAGTCGTCCCACGGCTCTGTGATGAGATGCACTCGCCCCTCTGCGCATCCACCGAGTGTCCCTCTCTCTTTAAATAAGCGTCAGATGCCACCCGCTAAGACCATCCCTGGGGGTGGGGGGGGTGTCAGACGCAACGGGGACGTGCCATCGTCAGCGGGCGCCGTGCCAGCCAGGAGGCGCTCGCCCGCCCGCTCTCTCGCGGTTAAACAGTCAACGTGTGTATGTTGGCGATCCCTCGAATTAACTTGTGGGGTGTTTTTTGTTGTTGTTGCAAGGCATTCGTCTGCCCGTGGCGGGTTGTGGTGGAGTGGCGAGCGCGCTCGCACCGTGGACAAAACAAACTCGAGGTTGATTCCAGGCCACGGTCAACTTTGTCTGGATCCCACCACCTCGCACTTTCCAATAATTTGCACTGACCAGGTGGAATAATCACCACGGTGGCTAGGAGATGTTAACTACCTCGCCTGGTATGGAGGAGGTCGTGGGTTCGATCCCGACCCTGGCGCCTGCTGTATATTTGGAGTTTGCGTGTCTCTCTCTCATCATTATCACGGTGGCTAGGAGATGTTAACTACCTCGCCTCGTATACAGGAAGTTGTGGGTCCGATCCCGACCCTGGCTCCTGCTGTATATATTTGGAGTTTGCGTGTCTCTCTCTCATCATCATCATCACGGTGGCTAGATGTTCACTACCTCGCCTGGTATGCAGGAGGTCATGGGTTCAAAACCGACCCTGACGCCTGCTGCTGTATATTTGTAGTTTGCGTGTCTTTCTCTCTCCCCATGATCGCGTGGGTTATTGTCCGGTTTTCCCTCCACATTTAGAAACACGCATTTAGAATATTTGGCTGCGAGAAATGTCCACATGATAAGCCTTTTAATTGCTTCTGAACAGCCTTCATGCTGGCTAAGAAGGCTGTCTCTGGTGTAGAACAATCAGTTTGAAAGACAATGCATCTATTATCAGAGCATGTTTTTGTTTGCATGTTCACCACAAATACGTGTGGCTAATGCGGACTTGATTCATTGCAAAAGGTTTCTATTTGATGTTTGAACATCTTAAACACTCCCTGTTTTATTGCCAGAAAGGGTAAAACCTCTTCTTGTTTTTTCAACTAAGCGTTGATTGCACGCAACTGTGGCGATTTAAATATGATGCTTAAGGTTACACCGTCGTCTTCAACGTGAAGTGGATCGGTATGCGAGTGGAAGATAATGAGCTATTTAAAAAACAGGGAGAAGATATTATTTTGGAGACGCAACGACCAGAGTTAATGTTTGAAGGTGTGAGACTTCAACGACCAGAGCATATTGACCGATCCTTTCGTAAGCTAGAAAAGTTGACTCTCAAACTTTTATTGAATTTAGTTTCAACCGAGTAGTTAACTTACCATTGCCTGACCCGGCATACTTCTGAGAAATAAATTTTACGAATAACGAGCATCAATATTTCAACCCAATTGTCAATTTCGTGAGGCATCTCTAACTAGTGATTAACAACTAACAAGCGAATACATTGTTTACGATCAATGAAATCTAGATTTGAAGCTTTCGTGACTGCATGGATTCATATTCTTGGTTCTTTCGGTAAAGTCACGTAGAAGGGAAATAATAAAATATTTATTTTTATTTTGTATTTCCCTTCGACGTGACTTTACCGAAAGAACCAAGAATACGATCAATGAGTTTAGTAACGGTCCTTTTTATCGTTATCAGTAACCATGTGGATTTAAATTGTATCGTAGTTATTTTATATTGGCAAATTCCTACGTGATTATTCAGTCAATGACTCTCGTGGCACGATATAATTTCACTCATTTAAAAATCATCTCACGTAACCGCCAGGGAGAAGAACCACTGCCCTGTGCTTTTGAAATGTCGACGGCAATGATCGTAGACTCTCCAAAAGGGGTTCCAAGTCTTCAAAAGCTCCAAAATACGAGTCGCGTGAACACGTCCCGGTGAGGATTGTGCACTTTGACGGAATCTGCACCGATGATCACAAGAAACGACGGCTCTCAGGTGATGTTGATGAGGATAAGCCCGATCGATAGTTTTTTGACGAGATTCCATCACTTGCCATTGTCGGCGCAACAACACAAAAAGATAACACGCCCGAATACACGATTGCGGTATTTTTAAGACGGGCATCGCCGAAAGCAAACGACATGACGGGTTCAGCTGTACCAAAGACAAAGATCCCCCGTGTAGCCTGAACAGACTGTTGGGGCAAGTGCTGTTAGCACCTATGAAGGGCTACCGGCATGGAACACGAGTAGGTGGGTGGCCAGCACCACGCCCGGCCGCATTTGTCTCCCCAGAAGGCGATGCTCACACACCACGCCAGCTGCTCATTCGAGGGTGAGTCGACCTAGGGGAGGCCCGTGACCGGTTCAGATAATTGGTGGGAGAACTCAGGGCCACGGGGTTCACCAGCGCAGCGTAGCGCCGACCGCTCCACGCCACCGCGAAAGCTCCTCCGCCACAAACATTGACCGGGCTTGCTGGGTGCCAAAACAAGCGGCGCTTGCGACAGATGTTTGACCGAGCCTGCGGTAATCTCACGCAGGGAGGTCTACGGTGACTTTTGCTGGAGGTTAGAGTCACCTCGGGCCCGGCTGCAGCCCGTCGGCCGAACGTTGCTCGAACGTTAGTCCACGTATTGTTGTTGTTGTTGATATTATCTTGAGTCTTGCTGAAACGACTCCGGGAGAAATGTCAGTTTTGCGATGTGGAACGCGTCTCGTGGGATTCGGGTTTGTTGGTGCTTAAAAACAATGCACGCACGCGCACATCGTCATTTCGTTTAACAGCACAGCAGTTCAATGTCGCTGATTTAAGCGAAACGGAATCATCCAACTTCTTGCAACTATCGATCTGGGGGAAAAAAGCACGTGATCATCGGATTAGCCATGGTCAATCGACAGTGGGATGAAGTCATCCCAAAGCCGTCAACCATCTCTCACAAGCCCGTGATATGGCAATGATAATAATGATCATAAGCAATCCATCTAGCACCTGCACACCATAATACAGGTTTTTTTGGGTTAGATCGCGTAAATGTGTCGTTAAACCCGCCACCACCCAACACAGCCAATTAGTAAGGTGTGTGATGTAAACAAAACGTGTCAATTCGTTACTAGTACAGCACTAACCGGTGTGTTGGAGAGCAAATCCACAACATTTACAATCGGAGTACGGCGTTTCGCCAGTAATTACAACTAGCATCATCAGGCGGACAGCCACATCAGTGGATGATATTATGGATGATATTGGTGGCGAAAGCCTACGTGTTGAAGCTGCACACCAGCTGATGCGATCACTCCATCTCCACGGCGGATGCTCCTCGCGAATCGCATTCCTTTCTCTGGCTGCCACCACGACGTGAAGTGTTGAACCACCGACCTTCAATGACATCTCTTCGATCAACGTGTCCCACCGCAGCCCACGGAACTTTGTTTTTTAACAGTTAACATGGCAATCTTCTTGATGGCCTTGTCTCAGCGCCAGTGTTAGACCGGAGAAGGCCAAAAGGCGACCGGCACAAACGCAATGCCAGTATAACATTATTCATAGCTCGGGTTGAGCAGACATAAAGCCAATGCATATACTATCATATCAACTTTGTTTGCATGTTTTGCCACAAGTGTGTGATTAACGCACGTGTGATACCTTGTAATTGGTATCTATTTGGCGTGTGAACATCGTAACACCTCCTGTTGTATTGCCAGAAGGGATAAACGCCTATTCTTTTTTTCAATATTTTGATACTGGATTAAATCGCGTAAATGTGTCGTTAAACCCGCCAACACCCAACACAGCCAATTAGTAAGGTTTGTGACGTAAATAAAACATGTCAATTCGTTATGAGTACAGCACGACGGTGTGTTGGAGAGTAAACCCACAACATTTACAATACGAATTGTAAATTTTGGTGGTGGCAGGTTTAACGACACATTTATTTTAAGCGATCTAACTCAAAAACATCTATTATGGATATTGGTCACGAAAGCCTACGTGTTAAACCAAAGGTCCAGGTTGATTCGTCTTTTATCGTACGTTATCAAAAATAATTATCGAGTAAAACAGCTTCGCTGATTTACAACCAACGGCTCGTTCTGCTTCGACGAAGAGGTCCGAGTGTTTTTAACTTGCCAGGAGCGTTTCTCCGTTCCCGTACTGCAAAAGGGCGAGTGGCGAGTTTAAAAGTGTGCAACGTCCGAAACCACACGCAATATTTCCCGGCGGTATATGATTTAAATTGTTTTTGTTTGCTCTACGGATCTTCAAAGAATTCACCCACCAGGTTGCGAGATTCTATCATGCAGGCATCGGCTCTCCAAGTGCCACAATGTGGTTTTAACCAATAAACTTCCTTTTGGCTTTCATTCTCCTTGATTGACAATATTCACCTGCATTGTGCACCCCCCCCCCCCCGTAATCTCATTCTTTCCCAATGGTTTCACAATAGTTCTCTGTGTATCTCATCTTTGGTTTTACATTTTCATTATTTTTTCCAATGCTCTCATTTTATTCAACAGACGATTTGCATTTCATAAAAACACCCGTGTGTATAATTATCGAGAACTAAAAAAACACCCCATTAAGTCACGCGTACACCACGTCAACACTTACAAGGTTTTATTGAACGCTTTCCCGGTCCTCACTGCAAATGCACATTTGATTCCACTCATTCATTTAATGTGTTGATATATTCCAGGATAGGTGGACTTGTTAATTCAGGCAAATATTCTCCACAGCTGCAAAACAAATACGGGGGTTTGTGCTGAAGTATCTAATGTGTGTTCACATCAGATTGCACACACCTTGAGCATAGGGAGGGGGAACTGATGTTAATATATATTTAATAATTGTACCTTCTGAAGCAGTTGCTAAACGTCTTATCATACCAAGGACAGCGTTCGCGGTGGCCACAAAGGGCAACACGTCCTCGCGTGCGCAAGGATCGACCAACTTCGGTCACCTTTCCCGACAACTCTTCCCAAACTTGAGTTGACAGAATTGCTGACAGGTGGCAGAGGTCGAGGGAAGTTGATGAGACGACATCTCCCCCCACCCACCCCTCCAATCACAGGTCAGCCCGCACGCCGAACCCAGGCCCCGTGGGCGGCTCCGTGAGGGACGTGAGGCCTCCTGCCGGCTCGCACGAGAAGCGCTCGTTCCTGAAGAGACACGCGCAACGTTCACACTCTGTGCTGGGCAAAGTTGTCGCGGTTGTTGCCGCTCTACCAGCTCTTTAGATGTTGTACCGTGTGTTCTTCGGCTCCCACACCTCCGATTAGCGCGGTTGGCTGCGTATGGCAGGAAAGAAGTTCAACATACATACGATGGCGGAGGTTTTGTCCGTCTGTATGGACACTAACACTTCTTTCGCACCGTATGTAGCCAACCGTTGCTAATCGGAGGTGCGGGGGAAGGACAATAATCTAAACACAAAAAGCAGTTCTAAAGAAATGAGTTTTCAATCTCGTGCATAGCTCCAGTGGCTTCCTAATATCGAAAGAGAGCGCGTTCCAGACAGCCACAAAAGTGCATCCAATAGCACGCGATGCAGTGGAAAGGTTTTGCTCCACGTGCTAGGAGCTTATGCAGATGAGTTCTTGAACAATCTCAGGTTCAAGCTTCCAGCACGTGTAGTGAAACGTCAGACATCGTGCTGAACGGCATGCCGTACAACCAGAAAACACATTGGAGGGCAACATTTATATTCATTACTACAGCCAGAAGGGTGCTAATACTATTGCTGCTGTGCAAAAATAATGCTATTGCCGAACAGTATTTGGTTTTGGGGTCCACTGAGGTGAAATGGGTGGACCACACAGACACCCACAGGGAAAATGATGGATAGTGTTGACCATAATAGAGGTTTTTGGGTTGGATTGTGTAAATTTCAATAAGCCTACATGTAAAACGGATAATGTTTCACCTGAAGACGACTGCTTGTGTTGCGATCGAAACGTCGTGCTATTGTTATTATTTTGATTATTTTTTCTATCTACGTGGCTTTACGGAAAGATCCAAAGAATATGAATAGGATAATGTTAAGTTGGTACATGTACAGCCTCATCATCAATCCTAGCTGGATGAAGGTTTGCCCATTCCATGCACGTCGCGGGGTCTATTTGACCGTACGTCACCACGCTTATCAGCGGGGGCTGGTTGAGACAGGCAACATAGATGTGTGAGAGTATAAAATGCACATTAGATTTGTTGCACTGCCCCCTGCTGATAGCATATCCCCTGCAGCCCGTAACATCGACAACTGCAAGCAAATAAAACGATAAAAGGTCGTGTATTCGTCAACTAACCGCCACCAACCTGCACCGAGCAGCGAGGTGAAGTCTAGTCAAACAAGCCCCATGACTGATGGACATATGAGGCCTTCATCGGTGGACTCACAAAGGGCTGTAGGTTTTTTTCATATCCCTCTTGCAAGTGATGGGTTGTCACGTGACCAATAAAATTTGAAAGTACCATCCGATTTCAATGTGTCATGCGTGCCAATCCGTTCCGATCGTCACTAAAAATAGAACTGGATTTGATTGTCCATCATATGACCCCCTTTTGAAATCCATAATAGACTCCTTAAACTATTGTCGAAAAAATACGACACGTGATCCACAATGCTACTTAAAAGATAACAATACCAAAACCACTCAAACACGTTTTGTCAATAACACTAACCCCAAAAAGAAAAAGAGCACACACAAGAGGTAACGTCTCGGGCACGAAAGCCTCCAATTCTACTTTAAAAATACGTCTATTAAGATAATGATACACATTTTTATTGAGTTTGTCCATTTTTTTAAAATATATATTTCATTTTCTCTAATCTTCTTTTACTACTCCCAAAAGTTCTAAATCCTGGACACGCAATACCATCACACTCACCTTGGGCCCGGCTTTGGAACTTTCCCAGCCTTCAAATCATCAATGATGTCATCCATATCCTTTGCAGTCAGATCCTCCTGCAATAGATTAGTGCAACATTTCAGCAGCCCCACAGAATTAACCTGAAACCCCTTCAACGTTAGGCATGGGATAAATTATTACAGGGTGGATCTTTTAAAATGTACCCAATTAACGTTTTATTGAATATAGTGTATACTTTTAAAAGACGCGCCCTGCATTAATAGTCATACAGTAATGTCAATTGAGTGCTCCTGAAAGTCACATTAGTACTTTTTTCCCCACTCACAATGCTTCAAATTAATGCCATACATTCCCGTGTACATATCTACAAGAACTATGCTCATTTGAGAAACTATATCACTTTCACTCACAGCCACATCTTACTTAGAATTTGTTTTTTACTGGATATTATTTTTTATTGTCATGCTTTATGATGTAATTGCACTTTGGGGTGGCACAACATGTTAATCAAATATAAATTAACTTAACATACTTCAATTTTGTGTTGTCTTGTCCTTTAAATCAGGGGTTTAGAACCATTTAATTCCCGAGGGCCAAGTAGGACATCCAAACGCGTTTCGTTGGGGCCGCACAATTAGCACACACCTCAGTCGCTTCTGTCACTGCGAGAGGGCCCTTCAAAGTTTTAAATGTACTTCGCTGAACCAGGTGAGAACTCAAAGACACCAGGATAGTATCATTTGCAAGAGTGTCCTTGCAGTGGAAAAACGTGGCCATTTAGTGTGGCTAAGATGCCCACAGTGATTGATGAATATCGTTCACGGACCATTAAAAAAAATTAACCAGCATATGCCTCATGTGACCGCTAGCCACGTGACGTGAACTCACAGACCAGATCTGGTCCTTTGGCTGCAGGTTCCTCACCCCTACTTTAGAATTTTCCCACGCACCGCTGCAAAGGTGAAAAGACCGCACAAACTTAAGGAGGCGTCACTGTACGTACGCGTGTGTGTTGAACTTATTTCGCCACCGTACGTAGCCAACCGTGCTAATCGGAGGTGCGCGGGTGGGGGGGGAGAAGGACGACAAACTAAACACAACAACTGCTCACTTACGAAGTAGTTATCGTTGATCTGCACCATGGGGGCATTCACGCATGCGCCCAGACATTCAACCTCGGTGATGGTGAACATCTTGTCCGGCGTCGTCTCTCCCAGCTTAATCCCTGAAAGCATTCAGAGCGAAGATGAAGAAACGCACGGAGCCAGGAACGACAGCGCTGCTCAAGAGACGCACTAATTGGCATGGGTTACTTATATCTACAGTAGACTCTCGTTATCCGCGTGCGGTCTATCCGAAATTGCGGATTAACCGCACACCTGAGATTTTGACGTAAATTAATAGCTCATGATTTTTTCCTTTAGCCTAAATTAATCATCTAAAACAGTTACACCTGTTAATCTTGGAAATGTTTATTACAATTAACGTGCTTAAACCGAACAAATATGTGCTCCGGTTAATCCGAAATCCACGTGATCGCCTTTACAGTACAGTAGTTGCATATCTTTGCAACAGTGGGCGGAGTTTGATTGATGTTGATTGGCGTGGCTCTGCTATCACCCACTTAGTGGGCCGAGTCTTCTGCGCGGGAGCAGGAAAGGATTTTGAAACCTGTTTAAGTGAATTATTGTTTTTTTGTATGGACATTTGTAATAAAACAAGACCAATATATTCTTTACTACAAATGTTGTTTTGTTCATTAACGAAATTTTCTTAATATAAATAATATCTACCTATATTAGTGGTTTTGGCATAGAGATCTGCAGAAAATGGTTATATTTTTTAATTGTTTGCGATTTTTAATTATCCGCGGCCGTCCAACCCGTAATTTTTGTGGATAATCGAGAGCATACTGTGTATATAAAATGCTTTCCAGCACACGTTTGCATTCGGAATAATTAAATGAGCAGTATGGAAGCTGATGCGTAGCTGCCAGGGCTTAAAACACGTTTGAAAACTTACAAGTAATACTTTTTTGCTTTGGTTTGTGTCTTAAGTTTTGGGCAACCCTTTAACCGATATTGCCAGTTTTCAATAGTCCCGAACAGCAACACAACATTATCCTACAGATCGGTGCATTTCGGAATCATCTTAACGAGAATTATAGTTTTCGGGTTCAAGGTGCAATGCTGCAAAAATGTATTTGGATGCACAGTCGTATACAAACTGTCAAACCCATAACTGATTATGTCTCAATGCAACACAATGTATATGTAGATGTTTCAAATAACAGCAATTAAATTATATAACAACATTACATAACTTAGAGAATGGTAAACACAACTTACCGGTTATTTTCAATACTTAAAAGTGTGTAATTATTTTTTCTATTTTACTCAGGAAAGAATCGCCGAGCCCAGTCATTAGGCGCAGCGTAAAGTAGTAACATCTCTCCTCAATTCACTCCACTGCCCAATAAATCAATGCAGCTGGGCGCTCTTGAGCACCGTGCTCGATCGTCTGCAATGCAGCATGTAAACCATCGCCTTGCGAACTCCAATAACCCTCGCAGCAGCAGCAGCGGCTTTTGGCTGGTCACCGAACAAAGATGGGTCACCGTATCTCACACTTTCAGATGCGGTTCTGCTACCGTTAGGAATGCGCTCTTCCTTCCGATATTAGGAAGCCACTGGAGCTATGCATTTTTAAATCATCTACATTTAAAACGAATATATTGAGAATAGCTTTTGTGTTTAGTTTGTTGTCCTTCCCTCACACCTCTGATTAGTACGGTTGGCTACGTACGGTGCAAAAGAAGTTCAACATAATACATCCTACACAATAATCCTATACGTACGACTGGTACGCCAGTGTCGACATCACAGTCGCTCACGTTGCCAGGCGCTACGCATTGCCCGCAAGGTTAGCCGACGGTGCATCTGAGGGTTTGCGTGTATGTTCGTTTGTTTTTTCTCGTACCCAGCTTCTTCTTGAGGGCCTCCACGATGCTGTCCGAGTTGCACAGCATGCAGGGAGTGGTGGTGCACACCTGGATGTGGTACTTCCCCATGGGCTGGCGATTGTACATGGTGTAGAAGGTGGCCACCTCATACACGCGCATCTTGGGTATCTTGAGGATCTCTGCCACCTAACGGCCACACCACAAGGGGATCTCAACTCAACATTCCAAAGAACGATCACGATTTGCAGCCATTTGTCAAACCACCGCTGCACGAGGCTCTCCCCCACGCCACGTGGGTTTGTCTCTGGAGGTCGTTTAATCATTTGCCGAGTTGCGGAGCAGCTATGCACGCCTGTAATCCAGCACTGTTGAGGTGAGGGTTGGTGGATCGTGCAAATGTTGTGAAACTTCCTACCCGTGGGCGTCGAGGTGTCACCAATACCCTGGATTACCAGGTGAAGGCAGTACAGCAAAATTCCGACTTATATCTGTTTGTCCCTCCCCATATAGCAGTTTTGTCAACTCACAAGCGTGGGTTTTCTCAGGGTACTCGCCACTGATGTTAACCGTGACCGGGAATTGAACTCAGGTAACCGGGTAGAGTGCAATGTGGCTAAAGAGGGCACACATACACTGATGACAACAGAAATATAAGCTGATGCATGGACTGTATTGCGAGCATGAACAAATGATTTCATCAGTAATTTGATGTTCCATTCATGGTTAATAAATGACAAATGACAGTTAAATTTTTAAACAAGTGCATCTTTATGCGAATAGGTTTTCCCCTTTTTTCTGGTGTGGACCAATCAGTTTCAAAGACAATGCAAATATTATCAGAGTATGTTTATTGTTAACATTCTGACCACAAGTATTACGGTTAATGCACACACGATTCCTTGTACAAGGTTTCAGTTTGGTGTTTTAACATCTTAACACCTGTTTTGTTGCCAGAAAAAAGGGGAAAACCTATTCTCATATTTTGGTACTGTCAAAGGAGGTCCCATGATGCATCTTTATACTTCAAACTTATATTGATCCATCTTACTTTTTTGTTTCAAAATACAACACGTAAGAAGAAGGCAAAGCTCAATCTTACAATATTTCATCAATGTATTACAGAATGCGCATGCCACTGGAATGAAACTCTCCTGTCGGTGTCTTCAGCCAGCCGTAACTAAAGCGAGACAAACCTGACATGCCTACCTTGTTCATCGCGGAGATGGGCAGCCAACCATGCTGCCTCTGGGCCAGGTCGAGAACTGGGATGACAGCAGCTGCCTTGTGCTCAGCAGGGTAATTGCCAACGATCACCTCAATTCGCTGCACGACACAATTACATAAACACTTTATACGTCAAGAAAAATGGTACGGTTACAACTGTGACTATTTTGAGAATCGGTCGGCCATTAACATGGTTGTACACGCAATTTGGTGGCCATGCCACGAGACTGAACCAACGGTGACAATCACTCGTTTGAATGTCTAGAAATAACCTTTTGTATGAGAGCTCCTACTCATTTCTATCCTGCACTCACGTTTCTGTCCGATGCGTTTCTCATCATTGACAGCAAGTGTTAGAAGTTGATTCTAAGTAATATGTGTATTTCAGATACATTTCTATAAAATACTAAATTATGGGCCCATTAACCATCCACTTCCCCCCCTCCCCCACTCCTACCCCCGTGATTACATGAATTTGTATGACTTGATTAAAAACCCAAATACTTTTTTATTTAGTTTGTATTGTCCTCTTGTTTTCTGTATCGTTAATTGCATCTCATTTGTTTCGTTTCATACAATTATTCGAAATGTAACATGAGCATATCACTTTTAGAAATCAGAAGCCATTCTTAAACGCAGGATTTGATTCACTGATCGTTACATGCGTACAATACAGCAAATATTTGTGAATATTTTTCTCCATCGTAATTCCATTCCATTTGTATAATCTCATATGGCAACAGAAAAAAAACAACTGCAAATCCTTAAGAGCAATCAGTGCACCACCTTGTGTCTGAACGGCCCAAAAAGATGACAATGCAAAACTATTTCAGAAATATTTTCAATGGGTCTGTTCAGCCACACTCATGAAATGCATTTTACATGTTAAACCATTTGTTTTTCAATCAAAGCAAGACTTTAACCTATTTAACCTAAACTATTTTTCTTTCATCAGGTAAGGCCCACCGATCTATACAGATCTTTTTCCCAAGCAACCTAGCCACAATGATAGATATCCCAATGAAGTGGCTTACCATGTGGAAATTTATAGCAGTTGCCAAATATTCAAAACCAGTAGTTCTTAGCCTAGGGTGCACGCATCCCCTGGGGGTGCAAGAGGCCCTTTCTGAGAACCAATGGGGTGCAGGCTGCAGTAAAGGTGAAAAACCACCACTCTAAACGCGCGTTTCTAAATTTGGAGGGAAAACTGGAGGGCCCGGAGAAAAATCCACGCGACTACGGGGGGAGGGGGGTGGCGGGGGAAGAGACATGCAAACTCCAAATATGCAAACTCCAAATATACAGGTGTCAGGGTCGGGATCAAACCCATGCACTCCTGTTTACCAGGTGAGGTAGTTAACATCTCGCCACCGTGGCACAACTCAGAGCAGCCACCAATTAACTTGGTTCACCTTGTAGTTTTCAGAGGTGAAGTCAAAGGGCGTGTTGAGGTTGTTCTCGGCGGAGTCCCTGTGCTGGATGGATAACAATTAAGTGGAAATCACATGTTAGCATTATGTCAACGACGTTAATAAAACACAAATCCTAGCAACTGCACTGTGTACAAAATGCATAAAAGACACTGCACTGTGCCACAATTCTGATGAAAAACATTAACTTCTACCTGAATATAACAACAGAGTATTGAGAGCTCGGGGTAAGCATTTACACTATGAGACATCTCCTTTACCAGTGGCTATTACTATATTTTGCCACTGGTAAAGGAGATGTCTCATAGAGTAATGGTCGACCTGATGCAACCACGAGGCTTGGTTTGTTGTCCTTCACCCACACCGCCGATTAGCACAGTTGGTTCGGTAGGGTGCGAAAGAAGTTCAACATACACTACATAAATCGTGGCTGACACCTCGGCCTCTTCCACTCACGAGATTCACAAACGTAAAACTAGTGGCCACTGAGAAACAGGTATCAACGTTGGCATGATACATTTTCATTTATATTGCAAGAGTGTCATCGATATGTGGTTGTGCATTTTTGCATAGCAATTGTACACCACTGCCAATGGAAACCTTTCTATTTTATTTAAAGAGAAAATTGTTAGACGTTTCTTGACACCGAATTCCAGCGAATGCATTTGCGGCCATCGCACTGCAGCGTTTCGCTCACCACGAAGAGACTTCCGCCACTCTGGACAGCAGCCGAGCGGCAGATCCCTCGCACCTGCTGGATCTGCCCACCACATACACAGCGCGGGAGTTAAGATCCAACTCCCCGAGGCATCGGGGGTTATTGGGCGAGATTGGTGGCCCACATAACACAAAAACACACAAAATGCAAAACAAATATAAATCCCGGTTTTTTTTGTTTACATGACATAGAATGGAGATGAAGGCGTAGAACACGTGCAATGTTTTTTATTGGTTCGTAAATTAATCGGTTTACTTGCCGAAATACGTGAGGTTACAGAGCAATTGTGACACGGACCCTGACGAGTGAGGTGCAGCTAATCATGAATTTGACAACCGTGCGTGTGAAAGGTGAGACTAATGAGCATGGTTATCCTGCAACCCTGACAAACCACCCAAAGGTATTCATCATTGTGATATTTATTTGCATTTGCTTACGTTCCAAAATTATATTCCAAATGGGGCCTCTGATCAAATCAGCAGGAATGCGCCCGAACCCGTCAATTCTCGGAAGCTAAGCAAGTTTGAGCCTGGATTTTGCTTGGATGGGTGGCCCACACATCACACAGGTGTCAAATTCTGGGGCTACGCTGTGGGCAATAAACGGCAGTGCGTTAAATCATATGTTGTACTGTACTGTGAGTCTATACTTTCATGTCTATGCTCTCCACTGCCAACCCGCAGACCAGCATGAAGTATGGTCAAATCACTCCTACAATCTGTGCACACATCGTGGGGAGGATCTAATCCAGAAGTGTTAATTAAAGGCTTTCAAAAATAATGTGAACGATTTACACAACAGAATGCATCATCACCTGCCCCTACCGGACATCTGTGAAAAAGAGCTTTATTGCTCATCGGATTCCTCCAGTGTAAATGAAGACTGCGATTCTAATTTCTGAGCAGATTTACAAAAGGCTGTATCGTACATGCACACAGTCCAATTGTACTCCCGGTAGCGTATCATACGATGACGAGATATAATTTAGGAAATCTGTCAATGAGTCGTGTGAAATGTCTGAATGGTCCCAGTGTGTGTGTGGTGGTGGAACGGTGGCGCAGTGGTTAGCGCACTCCGCTACGCACCCGGGGCGACCCGAGTTTCAATTCGAGACCACGGCTAACAACAGTGTCGAGTGAAATCGATAACCGAGCCGTAACGACCAGCGTGGTGAAGTATGGACGTCGATTACACAAGACCTACAGGGCGTGGGCAGGTCTTCATCAACCAGTGTATTGACGAGTGGCACATTAATCTTATTTGTATTTGAGTATCGTATCACTGGGCAGTCTAACCAAAGCGACGCTTGTGTGTTCAATCAGCGCAGCACTCAAAGAGTGTCAATTCCACATTTACATGGGCGGGTGCCAGTCCATCCAATATTATGAGCTAAGACGCCCAATGTTACACTCGTTATAGACACATATATACGTGTGAATTAATGCTTTTACAATGCGTGATATTGTAGTAGTAGTCGTAGTTATTGTAGTCAGTTTTATGATTATCAGTAGTAAGTTAATATTGTACACTGTTAAAGCTGTCTTCACTGTCCCGGTCACCCTGTCAACAGCAAGGTCAAACAACACAACGCATTTCAGTCACCGTTCGCGCTGCCAGACACCGCGCGGAGAACGCCGCCAATGGCATCTTGACGGCCGTGGGCGGTATTCGTTGTATGATAAAAGAAAACTAAAAAGTTGTTTAAATCTTCTTCGCTGAAGTTGTCACTTAAACGCCGCCCGCTCTAGCTGAGCGCGCAGGCCGCAGGGGGAGGGAGGGGTCCTCGCGGGGGTCCTCGTGGTCGCCCTCCTTTAGGCGCCCTGCGCGCTTCTCAGCTGCGCCTGCGCGCCTGCCTCGCGCTCTTCACGCGCTTATGATCGCATTTGTGAACGCTTTATGATATGCTAATTTTATCATAATTGAGTACCTTTTTTTATAAATCACATAGCTTTTGAGCTAATTATAAACTATTTTTAAAGTATGTGAATGGTTGCCGTGGCAACGGTCTGTGTGTGTGTCTGTGCGGACAGCTGTCAAAGGTGATGCTGCTCACTCCGTGTTCCAATCGCTAACATTATTTTTTTTAAAGCCTTTTAAGTTAACAAAGTACAACTTTTACACATTCACATTCAAAACACACACCGCGGTGTCCGCTATTGCCGTTCGAAGTGTCACTTTTGGCCAGTGTGGCATTTAAATATCCCTGTAAGTATACAATACTCAATCTTGATTTGTTTTTTTCGGTAAAGTCACGTCGGTAGTGTGCAGCTCGCATGAGTTGGGGTAAAGTGTGGGTGCTGCCTGCCAACATCTCCCAGAATGGGCGCCGCGGTAGCTAGGAGATGTTGACTATCTCGCCTGGTATGCAGGAGGTCGTGGATTTGATACCGACCCTGACGCCTGCTGCTGTATATTTGGAGTTTGTGTCTCTCTCTCATCACTCTCTCATCATCATCACGGTGGCCAGGAGATGTTGACTACCTAGCCTGGTATATAGGAGGTCGTGGGTTCGATCCCGACCCTGACGCCTGCTGTATATATTTGGAGTGTGTATCTTTCTCATCATCATCACGGTGGCTAGGAGATGTTGACTACCTCGCCTGGTATACAGGAGGTCGTGGGTTCGATCCCGACCCTGACGCCTGCTGGAAATTTGTAGTTTGCGTGTTCGTTCTCCCCGTGGTCGCGTGGATTCTTCTCCGGGCCCTCCGGTTTTTCTCTCCACATTCAGAATCAACATCACGCGTTTAGAATATTTGGCTGCTGCTATAAATTTCAATACGACAAGCCGCTTCATTTAGCTGTAATTTATGACCAGGTCGCTTCTGAAAAAGAGCTGTATAGCTCAGGGGGCTTTACCTGGTAAAATACAAATAAATTGTTTTGTTTTATAACCTCTAGAGTGCATAACTCCAAGTGGTTACCTTATATCGGAAGAGCGTTCCAGACGGCCACAGAAGCGCATCTGAAAGCGTGCGATGCGGTGACCGTTTTTGTTCGATGGCCAGCCAAATCCGCTGCTGCGAGGATTACCGGAATTCGCGTGATGGCTTATGCTCCTTAACGAGATGAGCAAGAAGGTATTGTGGTTCATTTGTGGCAAACATTTTGTGTAAAGAATGCAACCTTATTATATATTATTTTGGCAAACGAAAGCTAATGTAGCTCGGCGACCACTTGAAGGACATGGCCGGATCTGGCTGTCTCCGTCACGACACGTGCCAAAGAATGTTGTACACCCTGCAGCTTGGTAATCGTTTTTGCCAGACGTCCCGTAGAGTAGTGAGCTACAATAATCGAGCCTTGTCGATACTGTGCTGCACGAGGTGAGCTGGGAAAGCCAGGCAAGTGCAAGTCTGAATATGACTTCTTCCTTTTGGTCTTATACAAAGGCAATTCAAGTATACAAGCATTCATAGCTCGGTTTGAGCGGTTATAAAGACAATACATCTATTATCAGAGCATGTTTGTTTGCATGTTTTGCCACAAGTACGTGTGGTGAATGCAGTCTTGATGCCTTGGCGTTTGAACATCTTGACACCTGTTTTATTACCATGAAGGGTAAAAAAAAAAAGCTACTCTTATTATTGTCATACTTTGATACCGACAAAAAAAATGTCCCATAGATGCAAATGTGAAGGATCCACGAGGCTTTCAACTCTGCACTGTGCGGCAGCAGCACTCATGCAGTGGATCTGTAGCAAGGACCGCCAGCGCTGCATGATCAGCCTGAGGCCACCGCCACCGCACGGCCGTTGCTCGAAAACTCGTCGGCAAGCGTCGGAGCCGCGCGCCCTCCTGGTTGACTCCGGGGAGCTGGTCGACCTGCCGGGCTGTCACCGCGACACTCGCGTGCGGCAGGTGAAGGAGCTCCTGGAGATCACAGCCGGAATCCCGAGTGACCTCCAGCGGCTGAGCTACCTGGACGAAGGTGATTGATACTGCGCGTATCAAAGGAGAGAATTCGTGGTGGCACGGTGGCTCGGAAGACTGACATTGTTTATCTGCTTACCCACCTACGCGTATACCCACTTAATCTACCTCCTCGTTCATCACTACCCACTCATCCCTATTTGCAGCCGTTTTTTCTCATTCCTCACAGGAGACCTGGCAGATGAGGCCACCCTGTGCTCCCTGGACACGGTGGCAGGGGCAACGCTGGGCGTGCGCGTGTGGCAGCATGACGGCTGGCACCGGCTGGTGGCGGCTGCCCTCCGGGGAGACCCAGAGGTAGGAATCCACTTCCGTGGTGCGTCACCACCTGATGCACCTCGATCTTACCCGTGGACAAAGAAGAGGCGTCAATGAGGCAGTTAAGCTCTAATTATAATAACAACCAATCTCTAGCCCTACCTCGAAGCCTAACTAGCACGAATCCTACAACTGACACGAACTTGAACCCTATCCCATCCCTTATCACTTTACCCAGCCGCCATTAAAATTTTTGTACGGTTTTTTTTCTGAACCCGCGTAAAACGAGAAAAAATTTTACTGGACCAAGTCAGGGGTGGTGTGCCCTGGTATATATATAACAAACAAAACCATTGAGACAACCAAATGTCACAAGCTAATTCTTTGACGCACAATCCAATGCTATAGTAGTCTAGTTACTGCACTATACAGAACGGAATTGGGACTGCCTGGCACGTGACATTCCTGTGCAGCATGGAAAGGCAGCCAGCAGAAAGTCAGCATTGCTTTGCATGATGCGAGAAAAAAATTCCTTTGGGAGTGCGAATTATTTTTTTCTTTCGGTCCCCCATAAAAAAATAAACACCCCAGTTATGCGTGGGGACTGCATCCACCGACGTAAAATTCCGACGACACACTCGATAGCGGCACCCGCGTTTCTTTGAATACCAGCTCACTCGGCCTGCGCGCACACATTCCCCCCCCCTAATCGCCTCCCGGCCCTAGGTGCTGCGTCTGGGAGTGACGGACGACCTCAGCTACGGCGACTTCCGCACCCCGCAAGCCGCTCGTCTGGCAGCCGCCGACCTCTCGGCGTGGCGCTCTCGGCGCGCGTTCGTGGCGCTCTTCGCCGCCGCGCACCGTAACCACGCCGGCCTCGTGGGGCTCTTGCTCCGGCACGGTGAATGTCACACGCCGGCGGGGGGAGGTACAGCAAAAACCCGCGACTCCCATTCGCGCAGTTGGCTACGTACGGTGCGACAGAAAGTTCAACATACGTACGTACGTACAAGCCGCCACGCTCTGGGAAGCATAATGAGACCTGTCAAGGTGGCAAGATGATATCTCCCTCGCCTGATATCCAGGAGGTTATGGGTTCATTCCTGACCCAGACTTGTGTTTATTTGGAGTCCGCATGTTCTCTCGCCCGGTGGTCGTGTGGACTTTTCTTTGGGTCCTCCCGTTTTGCCCTCCACATATAGAAACATGCGTTGAGATTAGTTGGCCAGTATAAATATTCCACGTATGATATAAGCCACTTTGATGCGTGGCCAGGTCGCCTCTGAAAAAGAGCCAATAGCTCAGTGGGCGTTACCTGGTAATTAGTAGAAATAGTTTTTCTGAGAGGTTAACACAAACTCTGCTAGTATATCAAACATCTACATGTACAGGCTGTTGTCAATCCACTGCTGGATGAGGGCCTCCTTATGCCTTGTGGCTTGTGGAGATAATTGGACCATTCTTCCCTCTGCTGGTCTGTATGGATTGGTGAGGTGGGGTGCATAGACATTGAAGCATGGTACTTTAAAACTGTATTGTGATGCATTGCCTTCTATTGAAAACGTATATATATATGTGGACATAGCAGCGAGATAGGCAATGACATGGCCAAGCGGTAGCCCATTCGCCGCTTTTTGACTCGCGGTTGGAATCCAGCGGCCGCCCTGATTATTACGGGGGGTGTAATAACCATAATATGCACCTCGTGCCTTTGAATGGATGTTAAAGATCCTGTGATGCAACTCGCAAGAGTATGCCATTGCGTCAGGGTCCACATTATCCTCAATCGAAAATGACACGCAATGAATTAATCAATTGGGATTATCCGTAACAACCATTGCCCCCCCCCCCCTGGCCCGATTGCAGGCCAGGTGCTGAGTCATCTTGTGCCCACAGAAACATCTGTCACTTGGAGTGCCCTATTAATGTTTGAGATATGACGATGATGATGATGATGATTTGAAGGTCTGTGAGACGCTATATCAAACAAAAATAACTATAATCATTCCACAAATGCCCTTCGCCCGTCACTCCCCATCGTGCATGCAGGCGCAAGCGCGAGTGCCACCACCCCTTGCGGCCGCACGGCGCTGCACGCGGCGGCCGCCAGCGGCAGCCTCGAGGCCTTGCACAAGCTCCTGCGGCACGGCGCCCCCGCGGACGCACGCGATGCCGCGGGGCTGACGGCGCTGGAGCTCGCGCGCCGCTGGGCCCCCCGCAGCGCCGGCGCGGACCACGCGATCTTCCGCTTCGCGTGGCACGAACGGGCGCAGGCGATGCGGCCGCCACCGACGTGGCTCGACCCCGAGGAGCTCATGGCGCACCAGCGCTTCGACTCGGTGCTGCGCACCACCTTGGACGGACGGCGGGCGCAGAGGTACCAGGCCTGCCTGCCGCCAGTGTGTCCCGCCAGGGGGCCGGCGGGACAGGGACGGGGTCGCGGGGGCAGGAGGATGGGGAGGCCCACGGGGAAGAGTTCACGTCGGTGAGAAGAGCTATCGTGGGCAGGCGCGGCGAGCGTGGCTGTAACTGCACCGACTGTGTGTGGGTGTGCGTACGTTGGACTTCTTTCGCACCATACGTAGCCAACCGTGCTTATCGGCGGTGCAGGGGAAGCAGAGCAACCTAAACACAAACAGCAGTTCTCAAGAAATTAGTTTTCAATCTATATTTAAAAGTGAATTGATCCAGTCAGTGGCTTCCTAATGGCGGAAAGGAAGAGCTTTCAGATGCGCAGAAGTACATCTGAAAGCACGTGATGCAGTGACGGTGTCTCTGATTTGGCAGTGCGGTCAGCTGCACCACAACACAATTTGGAATGACACGTGGCCGCAGGTTTGCCCACCACTAGTGTAGGCCGTTAAACTCCCAAACACAGAGAAAACCCTCTTTAGAAAGGACCCTGCCAGAACATTGCAATGCAGAACGCGGCTGACCGATTTGGGCTTGAGACTTATTAAGGCCTATCAGAATGGCATATTATTGTTATACAGGTGATACATAAAATGTACCTTTCACGATTATAGAATAATTATAATGAGACAGCAGTTGGAGCTGGAGTGATACAACATGCACGTATCTCTCTTACTTTATTTTATTTTTAAAGCATGTTGTTATGTTTTGTAACTTGCGCTTGTACACACACTTGTTCGAATGATTTGTTTTCCAATTCGTTGCATTCCTCCAAACCCACAAAGCATTGTGGCGAGATGTAATTGTTTTGGGAAGTTCTGTTGTATGTTGTTAAAGATCCCTGGGGCTTTTTGGTTTGAAACAACCTGCGTATCTAAGGAACGTGTTTTCAACATTTTAAGTATGATTACCCCTTTCAAAATGCTGTCTAATGACAACTCTATAACAATCTATGATACATGTATGGACACCCTGTACGATCTAATGTTCTCAAAATGTTCGTGATATTTTTGTTTAAGAACTCAAAAGGCGCGTTACCCTTTCTCCCACAGTTTATAATCTGACAGACCAATGTGTTACAGTGGTTTGTAGATGATTGAATGAGACGACTGGCATCTCATTCGGCACACCAACACATACCTGTCAACCCCTTATCAGTGCCTACCTTATTACAGACCAATTTATGCCCTTATAAATCTCAACGTTCATCCTGCAAAGTCCCATCACAAGGGAGAAACACAAACATACTTTGAGCCTTCACATGGACACTCCCCACACCACAGAGACCTCACCAGTTTCGATCAATCTGTCTGGAATCTTGGATAATGTATCACGTGCCCCTTGTGGAGGTGGTGATACAAGTCACTTTGGGCAAGACACTGTCCCATGCTTCGACGTCAGGGGTCGCTATGCGTCTACTATAACAGCGATCGTGACGATCACGTCTCAGTGGTTCTGCTGGGCAGTAGCGGAGCAAGCATGGGGGACACGAGGTGCCTTTGCAACCCCCACCGCCCCCTAGTGGCCAAAGCTACGAGTTGGGGCCCCCGGTGTTAAATGTAAGAGACTGTGAGAGTAATGATGAGCGACTGGGCGAGACAAATCAAATATTGGGGGCCCCCACCTGACCGATTGACGCACCCCGAGCTGGTAATGTAGTCACGACGCCACTGATAATGTAGTTACATCGCCACTGATAATGTAGTTACTACGCCACTGATAGTGTAGTCACTACACCACTGATAATGTAGTTACATCGCCACTGATAATGTAGTTACTACGCCACTGATAATGTAGTTACTACACCACTGATAATGTAGTTACTACACTACTGATAATGTAGTTACATCGCCACTGATAATGTAGTTACTACACTACTGATAATGTAGTTACTACGCCACTGATAATGTAGTTACTACGCCACTGATAATGTAGTTACTACACCACTGATAATGTAGTTACTACACTACTGATAATGTAGTTACATCGCCACTGATAATGTAGTTACTACACTACTGATAATGTAGTTACTACGCCACTGATAATGTAGTTACTACGCCACTGATAATGTAGTTACTACGCCACTGATAATGTAGTTACTACACTACTGATAATGTAGTTACTACGCCACTGATAATGTAGTTACTACGCCACTGATAATGTAGTTACTACACTACTGATAATGTAGTTACTACGCCACTGATAATGTAGTTACTACGCCACTGATAATGCAGTTACTACACCACTGATAATGTCGTTACTACGCCACTGATAATGTAGTTACTACGCCACTGATGATGTAGTTACTACGCCACTGATAATGTAGTTACTACGCCACTGATAATGCAGTTACTACACCACTGATAATGTCGTTACTACGCCACTGATAATGTAGTTACTACACCACTGATGATGTAGTTACTACGCCACTGATAATGTAGTTACTACGCCACTGATAATGTAGTTACTACGCCACTGATAATGTAGTTACTACACCACTGATAATGTAGTTACTACGCCACTGATAATGTAGTTACATCGCCACTGATAATGTAGTTACTACACCACTGATAATGTAGTTACTACGCCACTGATAATGTAGTTACATCGCCACTGATAATGTAGTTACTACACCACTGATAATGTAGTTACTACGCCACTGATAATGTAGTTACATCGCCACTGATAATGTAGTTACTACACCACTGATAATGTAGTTACTACACTACTGATAGTGTAGTTACTACGCCACTGATAATGTAGTTACTACGCCACTGATAATGTAGTTACTACACTACTAATAATGGAGTTACTACGTCACTGATAATGTAGTTACTACACCACTGATAATGTAGTTACTACACTACTGATAATGTAGTTACTACGCCACTGATAATGTAGTTACTACACCACTGATAATGTAGTTACTACATCACTGATAATGTAGTTACTACGCCACTGATAATGTAGTTACTACACCACTGATAATGTAGTTACTACATCACTGATAATGTAGTTACTACACCACTGATAATGTAGTTACTACATCACTGATAATGTAGTTACTACGCCACTGATAATGTAGTTACTACGCCACTGATAGTGTAGTCACTACACCACTGATAATGTAGTTACTACGCCACTGATAATGTAGTTACTACGCCACTGATAATGTAGTTACTACACCACTGATAATGTAGTTACTACACTACTGATAATGTAGTTACTACGCCACTGATAATGTAGTTACTACACCACTGATAATGCAGTTACTACACCACTGATGATGTAGTTACTACACCACTGATAATGTAGTTACTACACCACTGATAATGTAGTTACTACGCCACTGATAATGTAGTTACTACACCACTGATAATGTAGTTACTACACCACTGATAATGTAGTTACTACACCACTGATAATGCAGTTACTACACCACTGATGATGTAGTTACTACACCACTGATAATGTAGTTACTACACCACTGATGATGTAGTTACTACACCACTGATAATGTAGTTACTACGCCACTGATAATGTCATTACTTCGCCACTGATAATGTCGTTACTACACCACTGATAATGTAGTTACTACGCCACTGATAATGTAGTTACTACGCCACTGATAATGTCGTTACTACACCGCTGGTGCTGGATAGACAACCTCATCACATCGTAACAGCACTGCAGGGACTTTCAGGACTTTCAGGACCGTGATCGCACAAAGCAACTCGTGGTAACGGCTCGAGTGGCTCAGCGGTAAAGCCAGCCGCTCGCCATCGGAAGGTTGCGAGTTCAAAATCCCGGTCGATAAAAATGATCTACCAATTTTGTGGGGAATTTGGCGGAGGTGGATTTGTGGAGAGTCTCCGGCACGTCAACCATACGAATGTGCCATTTCCACCGCTTGATCAGGGCTGTAACAACAAAGAGCTTCAATGCTAATTTAAGCAATAAAGCACTTTTGAATAAAAACACATTTTGGTGTACATGGTCATTCATGGTATTATTTGATTTGGGATCGATTGGCCTGTAGTAGTTAGGTCTTCAACAGCACAGCCAATCCAAGAATAATTTATATTTCACGTTAAATATTGTGTATCATCACAGCCTGTGCAGCGTTTGGTGGATTCTCACGCGATGGGAAATATGTCTCGGCTCGTAACTTTATGAATGCGACTGGTTACAATTTTGATGTTCGTAATTACAGGCGCATGCACGAAGATATGGCACTTGAAATCGTTTTTTTTTTTCAAAAGAATTCCGGAAAGAAAAAATACTTCATTCTGGTGTCATAATGTGTTGCATCTCATTACATAACAACAAGACGAAAAGACAAAGATCCCCCGTATAGCCTTAACAGACTAATGGGGCAAGTTCTGTTAGCAAGCACCTTTGAAGGCCGGCATGGCACACGAGGGGGTGGGTGGCCAGCAACCACGCCCGGCCGCCTTTGTCTCCCCAGTGGCGGTGTTTACACATTGCACCAGGTACTCATTTAAGGTTGAGTCGACCTAGGGGAGGCCCAGGACCGGTTACAATCGTCACTGGTGATGGCCATGAGCAGGAATCGAACCCGGGTGACCAGGTTCGTAGCGCAGCACGCTAACACACACACACAACACACTCTTAACACCAATATATATATTTTTTAATGCCAACATTTTAATGGCATCAAGGAGTGCTGCCTTAATGAATCCCAGACATCAGTAATGACATTTGACTGGTTTCGGCATTTTAGAAGTTTTCGAACTCTTTCCGCAGCGAACTCTACTCCCCACTAACTCCGGGGAAGGAAAACCCAATGTTTCATGGGCTGTATGCAAACCGCAACTTCATTTCAAAGGGTCTGCGGTCACATAAAGCCTACCGATTCGAAAGGGCCCCACAAATAATATGTATCCATCACTGCAAACATCCGAGCCACACTCAGGGGAACCTTTTCAACCTGGCAACAACCTTCTTCACGTGAACTCGGTCATCCTCCCAGCAGCTTTTGGGCCGTCTGGAATGCTCTTCCTTCTCGTGTTAGAACGTCACTTGGAGCTATGCACTTTAAAATTATCAAGTTGGAAAACTAATTTCTTTAAAACTCCTTTTGGTGTTCAGTTTGTTGTCCTTCCCCCGACACACTCCCATTAGCAACGGTTGGCTACGTACGGTGCGAAAGAAGTTCAACATAAATGCACAGAGGATGGCCAGCGCACCTTTCAGTGTTTAAGTCTAAACATTCCAACACGTTGGTGTTTACACAACTGCATCTTAGCAACACGTGGGTGAGTACATTCTTCATTTGTATTCTTAATTGTATTGCACTCCGGGCCTCCTGCAGTGAGTAAAGTGGCCGAGGTGTGTGTGTTTAAATGTATTGCCGTCAAAGGTATCCAAAAGATAAGGATCAGCCCTGCTGGAAACTCTTCACCAAAATACACAACGAGCAAAAGGCTGTAGAATCACAAGGGGAAGTGAAATACAACCAACTGGAAAAAACCTGCAATGTTATTGACCACATTTGAGGTCATTGCCACACATTTTCCATACACTAAGATTTGACTGTGGTGTCTTCTAGGCTTTGCTATGTTTTGCTTATATTATGATGCAACGTAATTTTCCAAGCCGTTATTGGTAACGCAGAACGCCACCAAGAGATAGCATTGTAATGCTGAACGCCACACTTCAATGTTGTGAGTCCAACCCTGTGCTGGTTTTTACAAGGTCCTGGGTGTTGCTGTGAAAGCAGTGACATGTGACCACACAGACAAAGATCACCCTTAAAGCCTGAATAAACGTTAGCGGTAAGTTCTGCTCGTGAGCACCTAATGAAAGCCGGCACTATACACGATGAGGTGGGTGGCCAGCACCACGCCCGACTGCCTTTGTTCCCGCAGTGCCAATGTTTACACACTGCACCAGGTACTCATTTAAAGCTGAGTCAACCTAGGCGCGGCCCATGACCGGTTCAGATAATCGTTACGGGTGTTGGTGGCCGTGAGTGGGAATCGAACTTGGGTCGCCGGGTTCGTAGCGCAGCGAATTAACCACTGCACCACTGCTCCCCACGTTACACGTGATCAAAACGCACACACTTGACCAGTTGGACATTTTTCAGGACCCGTGACATACCCACAACTCAAAGAGCAATTTTTTTTTGAGGCAGCATTCCAACACGTAGTCCATATTTTTGCTCAAGTTTGTGTTGTATTCAAAATGCAAACACCACATGGCATTTGCTAAAACCGTCAAGCAAGAGTTTGGTAGGCATATTAATAATATGATGCACACATTCTAATGGGACAATAAAACATAGTATATGTACAACAGCCAAAGCGAACCATGGCAAACACAAACATACTGAACACAATTTACAAAAGGTTCATTACGCACTTGTAAAATAACCTTTTGCAAGCGTGGAAAAATTTCGCCGCACATATGATGCCGGCTTCCCCACAAACAAACCTCATCTATTTACCCACGCGTTAGTTTGTTTCACAATTCTCTCACTCCCGCAGCAAACCTGACTGCCAACAAACAAAACAAGACTCCGTTCACTGCCCCAATCAACGAGCAACACGCAGTCCGATGACGCCAGAGCTCTCTCGTGTCCGAGCGAAAAATGTCTCGCAAAAGCTGAATATTCACGGGGCATCGGTAGGACAACTCCGTGCCGCATATCTCAATTTGAAAAAGCCACAACGCCGCTCACGTGAATGCAGGTGTCGGTTGCAGCTAGTCACGCGTTTTCAACAAACGTCAATGGAGTGCAATATTCAATGTTTTTACGAAAAATCTGCCAAGACTCCTATGAGATATAACTGTGCTTTTCAGAGGGCCGAGTATATGACCGGTGTGTCCAAGGCATATACTTTGAGTGGGCTTTGAGACACTAAAAAGATTCATTCAACTGTGGGTAGGTATAGATATTTTAATATTGATAAGGGAACGTCACGTGCCAAGCGTGTTGTTTTTTTACTATTCCAGTATAGTCTTCATAAAGTAAATCACATCGCAAGCTGTACATGGGCTTAGGTTGGTCTTCGTGGAAATAACAGCATTTGGTTGAAGAGAATGGATACAGCGGGTTACATCCCAAGCCCCTAAATTAACCAAATGCGCATTTTCTTGTACGCAGCCGCGCGTACCGTAGCTCCTTCATAGTTTGGCAGAGGGTGTTCACGTCAACGGTGGCCCCGTTACACACGCAGTGCATGCGCTTATTGCCCCGCAATGTTTCTCTTTCTGAGCCCGCCACCCGCCACCTCCCACGATCCACAAACTTGTGGGGAGGAGGAGGAGGCGGGGGTGATGGCCTTTAGTGCCACGTGTGTTACAAATGTGAGGTCCGGGTTTAAAAAAAACCACATTTTTGTAACTTCTACCCACATTTTTTGCATTCCAAGTTGGCTAGTGGGCTGCACGGCCACAAACGTGTTTTTCGGAGCCGCTTCGAACATGCCTGTATGTACACACACAAAGACAAAGATCCCCCGTATAGTCTGAACAGACTGTTGGGGCAAGTGCTGTACCTGTGAAGGCCGGCACGGCACACGAGGTGGTTGGTGGCCAGCACCACGAGCGGCCGCCTTTGTCTCCCCAATGGCGATGTTTACTACACACCGCACCGGGTACTCATTTGAGGCCGAGTCGACCTAGGGGAGGCCTAGGACCGGTTAAGACAATCGTCACCGGTGTTAGCCGTGAGCTGGAATGGAACCCGGGTCGCCAGGTTCGAAGCGAAGCGCGCTAACCGCTACACCACCGCTCCCCGCTACGCACACGCGCACACACACGTGGGTTTGTGCGACACGCGCTTAAATCACAAGGCTTGCCACGAGTGTTTCTCGCGATCCTTAAGCCCGCCGAGCGTTTCTGTTCGTGTCGTAGCAACCCAAGTACAACAGCGACTCGTCACACGCGCGTCCGGATCTACATGGAGTCGTGACCAGCACCCAGTTGTGATGTACGAATAACATTCAGAAGAATAAATATTTACGTTTCCACTGCTAAGGTTGGCCGGAATTTCATCACTCACGGTTGTGCGCATGATGAGTCACGTGAAGAAACACAACTCGCTTATTCAAGGACACATTGAGTGACCCCCCCACCCTTTAAAGTTGCTCATTTTCTGTCTGCCACTCCGTTCATCGTCTGTGACGTTACGCACACTCACAGGCGGCTCTACCTCTACGGCCTTGATGTGCCGTCGAAGAACCGTTGCCCGAAACGTCGTCCACTATATACGTTCCTTTCAACGCAGTGTCATCGATGAATGCGTTGAAGTTTTTGTTGTTGTTTATTCGTTGTGCGATAATACACCGCGTGTCAACACGGTATCGGGAAAAAAATCAAACGTTTCACTTTACATAGGCTGGGTTCATGTTTTTGATTTGACAGTTCAGTATCAACAAACACTTCCCTCTGCACGACCAACAGTTTAATTTCGCTCGCGTTTTTGGAACCTCGGTAACGTTGGCACGTCCACATGGGGAGTCACGGCGTCTCGGACAACAGCCGTCGACTCATCCCCTCTTGTTCCATTTGACAAAGACTGCCCCCCCCCCGCCTGCCTGTCCCCCCACAACAGGGCAAAGCAACAATAAGAGCAGGCTTAATGCGGCCAGCCAGCGCTGTTATCAATGCATCTCCACGCCTGAACTCCACTCTCAGCGATTAAATGACCAAAGCCAGCCGCAAGACTGTAACACTATTTAAACTATTTTCTTTTCTTTTTTACCAGGTGTAAGTCCCACTGAGCTAAGTAGCTCTTTGCTGGAAGCAACTTGGTCATCACCAATGATAGCTTCAGCGAAGCGGCTCATCGTCACGCGGAAATACATCGCAGCCAAATGTTCTAAACGCGTGATGTTGATTCTCAACGTGGAGGGGAAACACCGGAGGACCCGGAGCAAAATCCACGCGACCATGGGGAGAAAAAAACGCAAACTCCAAATGTACAGCAGCAGCAGGCGTCAGGGTCAGGATCGAACCCACGACCTCCTGTGTACCGGGCGAGGGAGTTAACATCTCTACACCGGTCATCACCACGTGGTGGATAAGCGGCAGCTTGTGCCTCAAACCAAAATGTCACCCTGGAATTGGGGCAGGGAGGATCAGTTTAGATTTTAAAAAAAAAATTTAGAACTGCTTTTCGTATTTATTCATAATAAAAAAGGGTTTGTTTTTTGGTTAGAGTAAATATAACTGTGTCGTTAGCCCACCACCATCCGACACAGCCAATTAGTGAGGTTTGTCAAGTAAACGAAACGTGTCAAATTAGGTACAACAAGCTGCTGGAGTGGTCACTAATTGGGCTCGTTTTGCTTACGTGACAAACCTTACTGATTGGCAGTGTCGGGTGGCGGTGTGTTAACGACGCATTTATATTGACGCGATCTCACGTGAAAAAAAAACCTTTATAACATCAGTTCCGAAAGCGTACGTGTTAAACTTTGTGTTTCATTTGTTGTCTTGCCCCCGCACCTCCGGCTAGCGCGGTTGGCTACGTACGGTGCGAAAGAAGTTCAACATAAATACACGCAGGATAGCCAGCGCACCTTTCAGTGTTTAAGTCTAAACATTCCAACACGTTGGTGTTAAAACAACTGCATCTTAGCAACACGTGGGTGCCATAGTGGTTGTTTTGTCAGGAGCGGGTGCGTAGATGGGTGGAGGCGCGCTTGCCGATCTCGGTCAACAATGACCGTGACCAGCTCACGTGCCGAGTCGTCTCCAGCCATCACGTGACAGCCTCCAGTTCACTCGCCGAGTCGTCTCCAGCCATCACGTGACAGCTTCCAGTTCACTTGCCGAGTCGTCTCCAGCCATCACGTGACAGCCTCCAGTTCACTTGCCGAGTCGTCTCCAGCCATCACGTGACAGCCTCCAGTTCACTTGCTGAGTCATCTCCAGCCATCACGTGACAGCCTCCATCCACTTTATAAACCACTCAGAAAATCTTAAGCACATAGACCGTGTTCCAAATCTGCATTGGGCAAACAACTTGGTTCTGCATTTCAGCATCATCATCATTAGCCACTGTCTGGATAAAGGTCACCCATTACCATGGTACCCCCTCTCCAGCGTACCCCCTCTCCAGCGTACCCCCTCTCCCACGTACCCCCTCTCTTCGTACCCCCAGCACCTTCGCACCCCTCCTGCTCCAGCTTGTCGACCCCGGTGCAGTTGCACCGCCTGCACCCTCGACAGCGGAGTCACCGCGCGCCGCCGCCGCCGCACTGCCCACCTCCTTCCTGCACGCCCACGTGACCCCCATCTCACCGCTCCATCTCCGCGGCCGTCGGCCCTCCCGGGCGCATTCTCTCTCTCCGTTGAGCCATCACGTCAGAGCGGTCTTGCCCATCAGCCATGATGCCCCTTGCAGTAGATGCAAGTCTTCTCAATCCCTCATTTTTTTATATTTGTTTGTTTAAACAGTGAAGATGAAGATTCTGATTTACATTTAACAAGTGGGGGGGGGGGGAGATGATTTTCTTTTTTTACATTAAGTACAAAAAGAGAGTTTTAAAAAAACACGTCGCTTTGGTCTTGAGCATGGTAGAGAGGAGACCGTTCCGCTTCTCTTCCGTCCCCCGTCCGCTACTTTCCCGGGTACGGTGGAGGAGGGTAGCCAGGCCCGGGGCCCGTGCTTTGGGCCGCGTAGGGAGGCGGCAGGTCGGCTCCCACTGTCGGACTGTACGGACTGTACGGCGGTGGCGGGGGGAAGCCTGCACAGGCCGGACACAGGGTCATGGGTAAGGAAGGGGCAAGTCAGGGACGGGAGGGGTTCTGCCAAAGATCCGCCCCGGGTAGCCTGGGACAGGCTGTTGGGGCGAGTGCCGTTAGCGAGCGGCGCCGACGAGGCACCGGCACGGCACGCGAGGGGGGTGGGTGGCCAGCAACCACGCCCGGCCGCCTTTGTCTCCCCCCAGTGGCGATGTTTTTTTTACACACACCGCACCAGGTACTCAGAGGCCGAATCGACCCTAGGGCAGGCCCAGGACCGGTTCAGATAATCGTTGCCTGGCGTTGGCCGCGAGCGGGAATCGAGCCCGGGTCACCGGCTCCGTCGCATCGCGCGCTCACCGGCTCCGTCGCATCGCGCGCTCACCGGCTCCGTCGCATCGCGCGCTCACTGGCTCCGTCGCATCGCGCGCTCACCGCTACGTTCACCGCTCACCGCTACGTTCACCGCTCACCGCTACGTTCACCGCTCACCGCTACGGTCACCGCTCACCGCTACGTTCACCGCTCACCGCTACGTTCACCGCTCACCGCTACGTTCACCGCTCACCGCTACGTTCACCGCTCACCGCTACGTTCACCGCTCACCGCTACGTTCACCGCTCACCGCTACGTTCACCGCTCACCGCTACGTTCACCGCTCACCGCTACGCTCACCGCTCACCGCTACGCTCACCGCTACGCTCACCGCTACGCTACCGCTCCCCCAGGGAGACGGACGGGGGTGGGGAACTCCCAGGGCACGTGCACGGAGAGAGCAGCTTTGCAACACCAGCTGCGTAGCCCCACACACCGCACCGCCACTGCACACAGACGCGAGCAAACGCCAACAGTGCAAAGGGGATCTCTGGTGAGGTTCCAGCGGGAGCGGAAGGGCTTATGGCCATGGGTTGTAAGGCCAAGACGACGGGACAGGGGTTACTTGATTAGTTGGGGTTTGGAGTAATGGTGCAGTTTGCTTGACTAACGTGGTTAGGGGTAGGGGTAGCGTTTACTTGGCTATTGTGGTTGGGGCTCTCTGTCCTCTATGCGCTGTGAAGAAGGCCCATTGCCCAACACGCTGCCTATCATACGCCTTTTCTTTTTAAGGCAGTGTTGTTGCCGAATGAGTCGGGTATTTTTTTTTCTTTGTTATTGGACGGTTGAGTAATTTGTTTACGTTGGGAGTAATGCTGAACCCTACTTGGGGTAGGCGTTTGGTTGGCTGGGGAGGTAAATATTCGGGCTACAGATTGGTTGTATGGCGTGGCTGTGGGTATGGGCAGGGTGAGCGACTGGGCCGGTTTGTTAGTTTGTTGTGGTTAGGGGTAGCTGCCGAGGAGCATTTAATAATTAAACCAGCGCACGCGTGCGCCGGATCGTGAAAGGTGCGAATGAGCACTGTTAATCGCCAATGAGGATAATCCGCCCGTAGATAAACGAGAGTCACCTGCAGAAGCAACCCAACAGAATTTCGTATAATTCGTCTTCAACTGGCCGTCGACGGAGCAGCTGATGATTAGAGCGAGCGTGTGCCTTCGAAACATTCCATTAACTCTTTAACAAGCACGCTTTATCCGCAGCCCAGATGACCTGGCTCCAAATTGCCAAAGCGTCGCTAAATTCCACGCGGTCTGCGCAAGACCCATCCGTTGCGACTTGCCTTCCCATAAAATTTAAAATGAGAAAAAAAACGCGATCTTTATTTATTATTTGTTTCATTTACTCCGTCGATTTTTTTTTTGCGCGTCCTAAATATTCGCTGCGCACGGTCGCACTTAATCTTGCCCGGTCGATGTTAGCCGCCGAGGTCGTGACAGGCTTAACTCATTCCTGTTGCTCCGTGCCCCCTGTATCCTTTCCAGTCCTGCTGCGACGTGCACCCGATGCCTACTTAATATTCGCTCCGATATCGGCACGTAAATTAAACACCGACGGACCGACCGACGCGCCGACCCGCCGACCCACCGTACTTACTATAACCCTCGCCGGCCGCCACGGTGACGGTGCTGAGCGCGTTGGAGCGCGACGGCGTCGCCATGCCCACCCTGCGCTGGCTCGACTTGAGGCAGGAGCAGATGCACACGGCCACGGCCGCGATGATCCCCAGCAGGAAGACGAGGCCCAGCACGATGCCGGCGATCGCCGCCCCCCTGCACAGCGCACGCAACCACACGGACGCGACGCGCGAGACGCTCCGCTGGAGGTCTGCGAAAAAGAGCTTTGTCGCTCGTCGGATTTCCTCCAGTGTCATGTTAATGTTTCCGGTTGCGATTCTGAAATGCTCGGGGGATTTGTCACGCCCTGCATTGTTTGTTGCCCCCCCCCCAACCCACCCCCCACACCTTTCTAGCAAATGATATTGATCCGGCTGCTCGGTCATACAAAAGACGTGGATCTGAAAAACGAAGTTCGACTGGCTGGAGGAGTTTATTCACAAACTCGTCTAACGACAAAAATGCGATTTTACATTTCATATCCGGCCCTCTACACTGCATCGCACCGCCATGCTCTCCTCTCTGCAGTTTGAACTTCTTTCGCACCCTACGTAGGCAACCGTGCTTTGCGGGGGATTAGCTTGGGCAATACTGCAGGGGGTGGAGGGGGGGTTATGGGAAAGTGGCGGTGAGGCTAAACGCATTCGGCGGAGACCTGCCCCTGCAGATGGATGCCAACTCTGAGTGGACCCTTCAGAGCGAGGCTAGAAGAATGAATGAATGGAGGGGACAAGGAGGGGACTGGCGCCGCAGGCGTGCACTCACGTCAGCACGTTGCCCACGTAGGAGAGGTACGAGCAGCAGTAGGCCGTGTCGTCGGAGCTGCAGCAGTACTTCTCCTGGTCGCACACGTCGTAGCACTGCGCCAGCGCCACGTCTGCCAAATACAGGCGCAGCGCGAGCACACCAATTAAAACGCATCGTGAGATGCGGCGCGCGTGTGTGTGTAGATATAGTGGGGGAGCGGGAGTGTAGCGGTTAGTGTACGCTGCGCTACAAACACAGCGACCCGAGTTCGATTCCCATTCACGGCTAACACCAGTGACGATTATCAAAACCGGTCCTGGACCTCCACTAGGTCGACTCAGCCTCAAATGACTACCTGGTGCGATGTGTAAACTTCGCCACTGTTGATAACGCAGCCCCGCAGCACTGTGCGTGAGCACTATCCAGGCACAATCCCGTTTTCGCCGCGAGATCCGATGAGATAGCGGGTGTGCGTTCCGTGCGATTTGGTCGCGGGAGAAAAAAACGCATTAACATGCGAATACAATTTTTTTTTTGGACAGGAACGCGTTTGCAGTGGTGTACAGGTAGACATTAAAAACACCCTTCTATACACTTTCGATTCATACGGTTCGTAAATGTGACCGCGTCTCAAGGACCGCTGTGCAAATTAAGGAAAACGCGCGCATCTAAATAGTCTGAAGAAGAGGGGGGGGGGTCCCTCCGTTTGGAGGGGCGCGGAATGCCAGACGGCAGAGAGGTACAGTTGAGATAGATACAAACGAGATGACTTCACGGCAGAAGCGTGTATGGAGACGCTTAAAAAAAAAGGGACAGAGGCGATCATAGGCGAAGAAGATAAATTCTCAAGGCCGCACTTGACCAGGGCAAGGGGTTTCAGCCACGTACACTGTCAGAGGGAGGGAAAAACACATTCACACATCCTAAACTGCGTTGTATACTGGATACACCGCACTGCCAAAGAGGCTTCATTTGGGAAATAACCCTTAAAAATTGAAATTAATAAAAGTAAAAATTAAAATAAAATAAAAATCACGACGTTTCGGAGGCAACACAAGCTTCCGTCTTCAGGTGGAACCGTCACAGCACGCTTGCTGTATCAAAGAATATGAATCCTTGCAGTCACGAAAGCTTCAAATCTAGAATTAAATAACCCTTTCTTGAATACGGAGGGCAGATAACAAGCACAACAACAGCAGCAGCAGCACACGATACACCATGGCTTTGTGCGAGTATCGTCCGAATGCGACCGTTATCTCAAGACGCTGCACAGACAAACACAGTTGGGCGTGTTTACTCTGCAGAGAGACAGGGGGCTGAGTGGGGGAGGCGGACAGTCCGCATGAAGGACGGAAAGTCTTTTTGCTCGAGCCTGGACTTGGAACAGGGCTGGGGGGGCTGGTGTTGGGCTAAGGGGGGGGGGAGGGGAAGGAGTCGAGGGCAGATGGGTGGAAGGTGCACTTCAGACACGCCGGCACGCGAAGGAGGGACACGTGAAAACGGTCCCCGCGTGGAAAACTGTTGCACGATCTTTCGCGTGTGACCTGTAGTTGAAGAAATCAGTCGATGGCTCAGCCCGCAAGCAATTGTAGGGCTGCACCTTCACCGCGGTTAGTTTTTAGCGCATTTCACCGTGACACGAGGTGCTCACACCGCACGCAAGTGTTGTAAATGCACGCGAACAACTCACGTGAATTTCGGTGACCCACTTAAAAGCGACACACGACCCGTTCCTGCTGCCAACGGCACAACGTGTGGCTCTGGTTGACGCATCCGTACGTGTAAAATGTATCAGATTAGGGAACGTTATAGCCGACTAAACTTTGACAAGACGCGATTATGGCTAAAGAGGGCGGCGATGCGTGAGAAAGCTTTGACTTTACAAAAACGGACTCCCGCTCAGTTACGCGACATTTTCAAACGATTTGTGTAAATGCGCAGGCCCTTTTTTGCCGACCCACTGCTAGATGAGGGCCTTGTCAATCCACTGCTGGATGAGGCCTTGTCAATCCACTGCTGGATGAGGGCCTTGTCAATCCACTGCTGGATGAGGGCCTTGTCAACCCACTGCTGGATGAGGGCCTTGTCAACCCACTGCTGGATGAGGGCCTTGTCAATCCACTGCTGGATGAGGCCTTGTCAACCCACTGCTGGATGAGGGCCTTGTCAACCCACTGCTGGATGAGGCCTTGTCAATCCACTGCTGGATGAGGCCTTGTCAACCCACTGCTGGATGAGGGCCTTGTCAACCCACTGCTGGATGAGGGCCTTGTCAACCCACTGCTGGATGAGGCCTTGTCAATCCACTGCTGGATGAGGGCCTTGTCAATCCACTGCTGGATGAGGCCTTGTCAATCCACTGCTGGATGAGGGCCTTGTCAACCCACTGCTAGATGAGGGCCTTGTCAACCCACTGCTGGATGAGGCCTTGTCAATCCACTGCTGGATGAGGGCCTTGTCAACCCACTGCTGGATGAGGCCTTGTCAATCCACTGCTGGATGGGGGCCTTGTCAATCCACTGCTGGATGAGAGCCTTGTCAATCCACTGCTGAATGAGGGCCTTGTCAACCCACTGCTGGATGAGGGCCTTGTCAATCCACTGCTGGATGAGAGCCTTGTCAATCCACTGCTGGATGTGCGGGCTGGCACGATACTTTGTGCGCCACACCGGTCAGTCAGCTGTTGGTGAAGGGCTAGAGTAGACCATGGAGCCATAGGGCTCCGCGGGTGGCTAGGAGATGTTAACTTCCTCGCCTGGTATACAGGAGGTCAGTGGCGAGATGTTAACTCCCTTGCCTGGTATACAGGAGGTCAGTGGCGAGATGTTAACTCCCTTGCCTGGTATACAGGAGGTCGTGGATTCGATCCCGACCCTGGCGACTGCTGTATATTTGGAGTTTGCGTGTCTCTCTCTCACTCTCCCCGTGGTCGCGTGGATTTTTCTCCGGGTCCTCCGGTTTTTCCCCTCCACGTTTAGAATCAACGCCACGCGTTTATGGAGTATTTGGCTGCTGCAATTTTCCACGTGATGAAGCCACGATTGTTGAGCTATTATTGGCAATAGCTAGGTCGCTACTGAAAAATAGGTGTAGAGCTTAGTAAGCCTTACCTGGTAAATTAAAAAAGTTTAGTTTATTTCAGCACAGAAGTACAGAAGTTTTACAATGGATTTCACTAAAACTATTTAGACTATTTTTTATTTTACCAGGTAGGACCCACTGAGCTATATAGCTTTTTTTCAGAAGAGACCTGACCACAGATGGTAGCTCAACGAAGCGGCTTATCGTCGCGTGGAAATTCATAGCAGACAAATACTCTTAAACGCTCGATGTTGATTCTGCATGTGGAGGGAAAAACCGGAGCACCTGGAGAGAAATTCACGTGACCACAGGGAGAACGAACTCACAAACTCCAAATATACAGCAGCAGGTGCCAGGGTCGAGATCGAACCCACGACCTCTGGCATACCAGGCGAGGTAGTTAACATATCCTAGCTACCTTGATGTTGATGAGAGACACACACAAACTCCAAATATATACAGCCGGCATCAGGGTCAAGATCGAACCCACGACCTCCTGCATACTAGGCGAGGTAGTTAACATCTCCTACCTACCTTGATGTTGATGAGAGAGAGACACACACAAACTCCAAATATATACAGCAGGCGTCAGGTCGGGATCGATCCCACGACCTCCTGCATACCAGGCGAGGTAGTTAACATCTCCTAGCCACCCTGATGTTGATGAGAGAGACACGCAAACTCCAAATAAACACAGCAGGCGTCTGGGTCGGGATCGAACCCACGACCTCCTGTATACCAGGCGAAGGTAGTTAACACCTCGCCACCGTGGCACCCACGACGTAATCCCCACGGCAGTCGAGAGCAGCAACCTGCTTGTGCACGTATTGGGTCACCCATCCATCGCGAGCATTCACCAGGCTCACCCCCCCCCTCCTGCTTAAGCTTCCAAGATGTAGGAAGTTCGTGCGCGTTTCTCGCGAGTTGGTCATCGAGCTGTTTATGTAGCCTCGTGAGGTCACCACGATTGAACATTCCTGATTGACACGCTCCGTAAAACGATGCACGGAACAGCCCTTTGCCGTCAAGCCACCGGTCGTACGAGGGCCTTCCCCACGCCGTGCTGGTTCCCGTCGGTGGTGTTTGAGCATACTTCACCACGCCGGTCGGTTCGAGATGAAGTCCCCGGCGTGTGCCTTGTAACCGATCTTTCACCTCGTGAATCTTACTCCTGGCACAGCGTGGTACCGCACGCGTTTGTGAGCGAGTTTTCTTTTTTGAAACGTTTCGTGGCGAGCCCCAGAGTGCGCACCAGGCGAGAGATTGGGTGCACGAGACAATTGTCAGTGAATCTAATATGGTCTCGAGTTCAAAAGTTAGTTTAAGACAATAGCAAGCTAATTCAGTAACACACAACACTAGCAAATTAATCTGCTTCTAAAGCGAATCAGTCTCGCAATGTTGTCCTTGTTTCTGTTGGGATCTCGTCTCACCACATCTCCCACACCACACCACAACTGCGTATCTTGTCTGTGAGTCCCACACCTCACCACAACTGTGTATCTTGTCTGTGTGTTCCACGCCTCACTACATCCCTTGTCCACATACTGTCGTCCATTCAATCGTCTCTCGTCGCAGGGCGGTGTCAAAGTTGAAAAGGTCCCCCAACAAATGATTCTCTGTTTCGGGGCCCCAAAGAAGACATTGGGACCGACCCAACAACCACAGTAGCTAGGAGATGTTAACTACCTCGCCTGGTATACAGAAGGTCGTGGGTTCGTTCCCAACCCTGACGACTGCTCTATATTTGGAGTTTGCGTCTTTATTTCTCTCTCTCTCTCCCCATGGTCACGTGGATTTTTTTTAGAATCAACATCACGCGTTCAGAGTATTTGGCCGCTGTTATAAATTCCTACGTCGTGAAGATAAGCAACTTCGTTCGAGTTATGATTTGTGATAGCCAGGTCGCTTATGCAAAAAAACTACTATATAGATTATAGTCTGTTTTAGTTTTTAACCACGATGACTCCCCTACACCATCCACCCCAACCACGTGGGTCATGCAGACAACCCACGTGGGTCATGCAGACAACCACGCGGGCACGGCTCTGTGACCGTGGGAACAAAAAACACAATGCAGGCAACAACTCGCAGACGTTGTCGGACAAAAAAACCCCGCGACATGGACATTTCCCAACCACGATCGGGCACAAAACAGGGACAACCAAATAGTCTTAGGTTTTTTCGGTAAAGTCACGTAGGTAAAAAAATAAAATTAATAAAATAAAAATAAAAAATATATAGTATATTTACAAGGAGTATTTACAAGGACTGTTTTCTTGGAATTTCTCTTACTTGAAATAGCAATCGTGCTGTGACGGTTCCACCTGAAGACGGAAGCTTGTGTTGCCTCCGAAACGTCGTGATTTTTATTTTATTTAACTTTTATTAATTTTAATTTTTTACCTACGTGACTTTACCGAAAAAAACTAAGAATATGAATCCTTGCAGTCACGAAAGCTTCAAATCTAGGGACAACCAGGTCTGTCCAGGCCACGTGTGGGGGAGAGCAGACGACGACACATCGAGAGATATGAGTTCGGGACAAGAAGCACGCAGAAGACACGTGGGAGAAGGCGCGCGCTTGGAGTTATGCCGAAGAGACGGCAAGGGCGGACACGCAAGACGTGGGTTATCGAGTTCAGGGGTTCTGCGTCTTCTCGGCTTGGGGGGCACGCACATCGTGGGGGTGCGAGATGCCCTTTCTGGGGGGGGGGGATGAGAGACATGGGCCAGAATTTTTGAGAAGGTAAATAATCGACAACACAAATTAAGCACGGGAATGTAAGCTACAGCTTACTTTCATAATAGAGGTGTTTTGGGGTTAGATTGCGTAAATGTGCCGTTAAACCCTCCACCACCCGACACAGCCAAGTAGTGAGGGTTGTCGCGTAAACAGAACGTGCCAATTCGTCACTAGTACAGCAACACCTATACAATGGATGATATTGGTCGCCAAAGCCTGCGTGTTAAACTGACAACTTTGTTTCATCAAACCCTATGTATGAATTTAACGTTTCCACGTCGTGTACGATTGAAACCCAAAGGGGGTGTTGTGCAAGGCTGCAGTGAAAAGGGTCGAGGGCCCCACGCGGATCGAGAGGGACGAGACCCCAGGGCACGGAGACGGACCGACTTGCGGAGAAAAGTGATTGTACGAAAGTGGCCTTGGGCTCGGCGCGTCGGACCAAAGCGACTGCTGCGATGTGCGGCGTGCGGCGAAACTTCGCCGGAGGAGGCACCGCGAACGATCGAGGGAGCAGCGCGCGGAAGATGATGGAGCCGTGAAACGAGAAGCCCGCGGCGTGTCAGACGTTTCGCGGATTGTTCCATCGCATAGACCGCGAGAGATGGCGGTGGAGTTGGCTCGCCAACCAGCAGTGGATGTATCATGGCCGATGACAGCGAGAGATGATGCCGGCTTTGAGAGGCCTCCACCCAGCGGTGAATAAGACCGCGACCCGACGCGATGGGGAACAACTCACCGACAAAGGCGACCACTGCCAAGACGGCAGGCGGAGTGGCGCGCAGACGCGAAGTCATCATTGCGCATTCCTTCTTGCGAGACAAAAGGTCTCCCTCTCTCGCAGCAGCAGCAGCGGCGGCTGATAAATCCTGTTCCGTCTCTCCCCCCCCCTCTCTCTCTCGAGCTCTCGTCCCACGCAGGGATAGCGACACAAATCACGACAGATAAAAACCCTGACCCGAGTAGGGGTGGTGGGGGTGGGGGGGTGTAAGCGCAGGGTTTTGAGAACTTTTCGGCTGAGATGCTTGGGATCAACCCCCAAACTCTGTGGTGGCGTTCCCGTTCCCCTCTCCGCCACGGAGTAACAACAACGTCAGCTGCTGATGCTCGCCTCGCTCTCTCTCTCTCGCACGGCACGGCACGCGGGCAGGAAGACTGGGTGGGTGGCTCTGCTGCTTGCTGCCTTCTCTCCACAACCACCTCCCCCCCCTTCCCCCTCCTCTGCCCCCTCTTTCTCTGCTACCCCCCACCCTCTGCCATCCCTCCCCTGCCCCTTCCCTCCCCTGCCCCTTCCCTCCTCTGCCCCTTCCCTCCTCTGCCCCCTCCCTCCCCTGCCCCCTCCCTCCCTCCCCTGCCCCCTCCCTCCCCTGCCCCTTCCCTCCCCTGCCCCCACCTCCTCTGCCCCCTCTTTCTCTGCTACCCCCCTCCCTCCCCTGCGCCCTCCTCCTCTGCCACCCCCCCCTCCTCCCTCTCTACCCCCCGACTCGCGTCACATTTGTTGGAAGAAGAAGAAACAATCGCGCACGCTTCCCCCGCCACCCCACCACCAAAGACAAAGATGCCCCGGATAGGCTTTTAACAGACAGTTGGGGGGCAAGTGCTGCACTACGCCCAACCGCCTTTGTCTCCCCAGTGACGATGATTTTACACAGCGCACCAGGAAACTCGTTTGAGGCTGAGTGGACCTAGGGGAGGACCGATTCAGAAAGCGGGAATCGAACTCGGGTGGCTGGGTTCGTCGCGGCGGCCCGCTAACCGCTGCACCACCGCTCGCCCACCATCACCACCCCCATCATCCCCCCACCCCAGACCGTCACTTTCCTCCCATGCTATGCGCCATCTCGTGGGCTGGCTCGCGTAAGAGCATCAATTGGGAGGCAGCCTTGGCTTGCACGACCAATATTGTGGTTCGGAATTGATTTCCAGTGGGTTACAATGTTCCATAGATCGCGTTGGTGAACTTCCATTCTCGAGCTACATAACCCTCCGTCACCGGACAGAGCCACTTAAATTAAATCAAGCTGTCGCCGCCCTGTAAAGTTATCGTGACACATACTCTTTGGTTCTTTCGGTAAAGTCACGAAGGTGTAAAAATTAAAATAAATAAATTAAATCACGACGTTTCGATTGCAACACAAGCAATCATCATCAGCTGTGACAACCACAGCAAGAAATTTTTTTTTTAATTTTTTTTGTAAAAAAAATTATTGCTGTGGTTGTCACACCTGATGATGATTGCTTGTGTTGCAATCGAAACGTGGTGATTTAATGTATTAATTTTTACACCTTCGTGACTTTACCGAATAAACCAAAGAGTATGGGATCCTTGCAGTCACGAAAACTTCAAATCTAGAATTATCCTGACACATTTACGCTGTCTACTCAACCTTCGGCTGTCAATCGCGAACGATGGTGGCTTGCGGAGAACACCGAGTGGCTTGGCAGCTGCTCCAGCAGCTACAGCAGCTTCAGCAGCTCCAGCAGCTACAGCAGCTACAGCAGCTCCAGCAGCTACAGCAGCTCCAGCAGCTACAGCAGCTCCAGCAGCTACAGCAGCTAGAGCAGCTACAGCAGCTCCAGCAGCTAGAGCAGCGTTATCTCCTGGGTGGGATGAGAGGGCACCAGCCCCTTGCGCAGAAGCATCGGCCACACTGTGGTCAGATGGCCGCTCCTCGTCTGCTGGATGGGATTGGTGATGTTCCCCTGCTGCTGCTCTTGCTTTTTGTTACCCGTTAAAAGTGATCGTCGTCAGGAGAAAAAATATGACGATAACTTGTGTTGTGATCGAAACGTCGTAGTTTTTTGTTATGTTTGTTATCTTCTTTGAACCTATCTACGTGACTTTACCGAAAGACCCAAAGAATATGAATTCCTGCAGTCACGAAAGCTTTAAGTCAAGATCTCAGTCTTACTCGTGTTGTTTCTTGGCCGCAAATTGGTTCGCAGCAGCAGCAGCAGCACTTGGGTTTCGCGATTTCTTGAATGTCATTCCGCCTGCGTCATCGGCAAAAAAAAACACAAGTTCTCGAACACAATGTTCTCTCACTGTGGTTTGAGCACGTTGCCTGGCCAGATTAAACACCGTGCCGTCGCTCTGGGGTTCGTGTCTATAGCTGCCGGTGTGAAGATTGACACTCGTGGCTGTGAGCACTGCTGCGAGGAAGAGAGTGAGGAGGATGGGGGGCAGCACACAAATCCCTCTTTCACTCCATGACCAAATATTAAAAAAGGGGTCTACCCAAATTTCCCGCGACCAATACCCCTGCCAATCGTGTTGTCGTGAAACTGTCCGCTGACGTTTTTGCAAAGTGCTCTGGACATCCTATAAACTCTTAGAACTTTCCAGAGTGTGTGTGTTTATTTTTTAGGCCACCCTGTCCAAGTCCTTCGAGAAATCGACAACAACAAAACCCCACAAACAGATCTTGATGCTGCCCGGCCGCTTTTTCGTGTATTTGTCTAAAGGGTGAAAAAAAATCACGTCGTTTGTTGATCTTCCTGCACGAAACCCACACTGGCTCTCGGGTAGGACTCGCTCCGCTAGGACTTTCAGCCTACTCAGGAGCATCTTGGCAAGGATCTTCAAAAGCCGTGGGCGGGAATCGAACTCGGGTCGCCGGGTTCGTAGCGCAGCGCACTAACCACGACACTCCAATGCGTTACGCTTCCACATGCGCGGGTCACGTGACAGATTTGACGTCACAGCTCACTTGCCGTGCAAAAAATAAATGCATTATTGAGCTCCCACCCCAAAAAAAAACCCAAAAGTGTATTTTTCTAATTTTTGCATGGTGTACAGTCTGGAAAGTACCCAAATGGCAAATTTCAAGTTTGTTGCATGTCGGGAAGTACGCTAAACATTTTGAACAGACACACATAATCACAACTTTGTCTTTTTTATATACATGGAGGTAATCCTGTGAGCCATGCGGCTCTTAACTCGGGTGCAACCGCAACAAAACAAAAACATCAACATATGAGCCGGAATTTCATATACCTGGGGCCCCTTGAGCTATTTGGGGGCACTACGCCTTGTCCTTTGTTTCGCTTATACCTCGTGTTCCGAGATTAGTGGGAGACGCGGTAAGGCATTGAAATAAAAACATCTAAAAAATCTCCCTCTCCCCATGTATTGGGGTATCTATAAATGGATCGTCCTGCTCGTACATTAAACGGCGCGCGTGCCATCGTGATGAATCATTAACAGCTCTCCGTTGACATGGCGACAGAGTGATCGCTATCATCTCCGTGCGCTAATTTGTTTGTCGGAGGGGGGGTTGGGGGGCGTCCTTCGCGGGTTGTAATTCGCGTTGTTCCCCCACCCACCACCACCAACCCAAATCGAAATGAGAATCGCGCGAACAAACCGCGTGCGTTGCGTTCGAGTGAGAGAAATGGGGGCAGATGAAAGTTGTAGATTACGGCAGGTGAGACCAATCACCCAAACTCTACATAAGGACCCGCCGATGGCAAATCGGGAACTCACATCCCCCTCCCTCCACGCCTTGTGGAGGCTCGGACGGCCATGGGATTCCGCGAGACATTCGCGAAGTCGGGCAGACGCTTTGTGCCTCTCTCCGTGGTTCTAGAACTGCTCGTGCTCGGGCTGCTGGTGGCTCCGAGTTGTCCCGAAGTGTCGGCGGTCCGCAAAGTTGTTTGCCCAAGCGCCGTGGGAGCCGACGCAAGCGCAGGTGTTCTTGGGGAGACCTTGCGATGGACGGTGCTGCAGGTACCCGCTGGTGCGCAGCCTCCTCCTTGTCGTGGTGATGATGATGCTGCGAGTTTGCAGGCAAGTTCGTGAAGTTTGTGGCGATTATGATGATGACTTTTGTCGTCCTGATTAATCGAATTGATGATTGTATGATGACGCCTGTCTTGCTGGTGGTGATGATTAGTCGATGGAGGTCTGTGTAAGCATTCTGATTTTAACACGAAGGCTTTCGTGACCAATATTATCCTTGATAGGTTTTACCACTAGGATGTGCATTAACAATATCCCCAACCAGTTTATTTTGCATTATTTATTTTGGTATAATATTGCAATTTTTGCTTAATTTTTTCAACGTTCCGGTTTGCTTTAGAGGGGATGGGGAGACCATTAAAAGTGTTTGCGCACGTGACAATTTAATTAATTGCCCGCCTGGCGGTGGAGGATTTTCGGTGCTAATTTATGTTATACCTGTTCGTGGTGGTGATGTGACTGGAGTGGGGAGAGGTGGTGCAGTGATTGGCACACGGCGACCCGAGGTTCGGAATAATGTATCCGAACCGGTGCTACTTCTGCTCGAACCTTTAAATGAGTAACTTGTGCGGTGTGAAAACGGCACTTTGGTGGCCACAACGGCGGCCCGGGCGGGTGAGCGCGGTGGTGACCCCACACGACCCCAGAGCTCGCTTGTGCCGGCTTCAGACGCTCGATTACAGCCCTTTGCCCCCCCCCCCCCCAGTCTGTTTTAAAGGCTACACGGCGGGGGTAGAATCTTTGGCTTTGTAAAATGTAGCGGTAATGTAGTCATTGGTGATTCTACCATCCTTCCTCAAGTTTCGACTTGCGCTTTTGGTGGCGATTTTTTGTGTAAACTGTGGTGCTGGAATTCTGATTCCACGATATTCACAGGAGGTGGATGTGTGATGGCTGAGCTGCTCGATGCGGTGTGCGAATGGCGATATGTTAACTACCTCGCCTGGTATACAGGAGGACGTGGATTCTGACACTTGCTGTATATTTGGAATTTGCATGTTATAGCTCTACCCTTTAGTGGCGTGGATTTTTCTCCGGGTCCTCTGGTTTTTCCCTCCCTTTACAAACCTGCGTTTTGGAGTATTTGTGGCTGCTATACATTCCCACGTGACAAGCCACGTAGTTGAGCTATCCTTTGTGGCCAGGCCAATTCTGAACAAGAGCTACACATTTCGATGGGCCTTTGTAAAATTAAAAACGGGGGGGTGAGGGTGGGTGGCGGCGGTGTTTGTCCGGACAGCCGTAGTGACCGCCGCTCCCCTTGAGCCCCACTCCCCAGCCGCTCGGCCTCGCTAACCCCGCAACTCCCACCGGTGACCCCCAGGTCCTCGTTGAGGCCACCGTGGCCGTCGCGGGCCCCGGCACCTGCGAGTGGACCGCCTCGTGGCAGTGCTCGCCGGGCTGCGAGCGGCCCCCCGCGGTGGTGCGGGGGCGGACCGTGATCGCGTCCGGGCCGAGATGTTGGACCTTGGCTGTGGCTTCCTTCACGATGCCGGTGTGGTCCTGCGTGGGGTGCACGCTACAGTAAGGCCATTCGCTCCCCCCCCCCCGCCTCTCTCTCTGTCTGTCTGGAAACGGTTGCAAAATGGATTTAAAGCTTTCGTGACTGCAGGGATTCATCTTCTTGGTTCTTTCGGTAAAGTCACGTAGAATGGAAATAATAAAATAAAATAAATAAACCATAATAAAATAATATAATAAAATAATTATTTTATTATGTTGTATTTTTTTTATTTTATTATTTCCATTCTACGTGACTTTACCGAAAGAACCAAGAAGAAGGGTTGCAAAATGGTTAACTAGTTTGTAATTGCCAGCGAAATGTCACGATACTCGAATTGTACATGTTGTGGGTTTACTGTCCAATACACCGGTGTGCTGAACTAGTTAATAATTAGCACGTTTTGTTTGCGTTAAAAACCCGATTCAAGAGCTGCTTGGTCTCCACAGGGCAATTCTAAAGTCAGCTGTTCACCTGTGCCCGCAGGCACGAGTGTCTGTGCAGCCCGGACGGGGCGCCAGGCGCACCAGCAATGAAGGCCCAAGGGCAGCCCGTTGCCATGGTGGCGCACCTCGACGTCCGTCGCCGTAGCGATTCCGGGAGGCCCAACACCCCACCGTGGGCAGCCTTGCCGCTGGTCCTCAGGTGGGTTGGGGCCAGAGGTCGCAAACGGGTTTTGATTCCTTACCCGGACCCGGCCGCACCAGGGTCGCAAATGGGTACCCGTACCCGGCCGTACCATACCCGTACCCGGCATCGGGTACCCGATTGCGACCTCTGGGATGAAGCCATGTTGCAGGCGCGGGTGGGTCGATTCTAGGAACTTGAATTGTGAGAGACAAGACGTTGGGAAATGAGTGACAAACGGTGACTCACCAGTGACTCACGGCCTACCCGTACCCGGCCGCGCCACCAGGGTCGCAAACGGCTACCCGTACCTGTACCCGGCGGTACAGGTAGCCGGGTATCGGGTACCCGGTTTGCGTCCTCTGGTTGGGGAATCTCTTGTTGGTGATGTTGAGGCCACCTGGGATAGAGATTTGTGGCAGGTGCAAGCTTTGAGTGATCTGCCAGCCTCCCTCCCATCTCGGTGCTGGCTTACCAGTGTGGACCACTTATCACATCTCTGGAGTCCTCTGTTTGGGTTGCTTTTTTATTTTGCCATGCTATTTTACATTTTCAAGATTATGGCGATGTTCGTTTCCTCTAGTTTCCAATATGTATTTCGTGTGATCGTCTTGTCGCACCTTTACTGGACTTGCAGTGCGAGTGCAGATTAGTTGCGTTTCTCGACCACCTCGATATAAGCCTGCCAAAACAATCCTAATCGTTGCAACTTTTTTGGCCTAGAACTCTTGTACCACGCATGCCGTTGGTTACACCCTCCAATTAAATTCACTACCAAAATAATCGGCTTCTGCAGCTGCTGTTCTGTCAATTACTCCAGAAATAGTTTTGCAATGCACTTAATAATTGCTAATCATTATTCATTTCACACTTTTTTAATCTTGCCATATTTGTTTTTTATAATTATAAGACAGAAATAAAATTTTACGTACAAGCCACGACATGAGCTTTTTCAAAATGCACTAAGATTATATACATTGCATCGTACGACATATCAGCATCGCCATATCCCAGCAACTAAATCTTTTAAGAGACGTCTGATCTCGTACGGCCTAATAAAGGGCGAGCAACCGACCTATTGGAGACGCCTTTGCCAGCGTTTCATACCCTCTGCTTTGCATTGCCCCGCGCTTGTGATTTGTCGATAAGATCGCCGCCTTCAATTTTGTACACATCTTTTTGGGCAGTGTGACGTTGACTGCTTTCTGTGGTTTGTTTATTCATAGCCACGGTCTCATACAAGTGGCAGCTGTTGCATGGACCGCTGTATAAAGTATTTCTAGTTGCACGTGTGATTAGGGCTACACCTTTATGAAATGGGGAGCGGTAGTGCAGCAATTGCTGCCCTACGAATCCAGCCACCCGCCCCCCGGGTTCGATTCCTGCTCACGGCCGACAGCCGTGACTATTATCTGACCCGGTCCTGGGCCTCCCCTAGGTCGACTCGGCCTCAAATGAGTATCTGGTGCGGTGTGTGAATATCGCCATTAGGGACTCGAAGCACGGCCGGGTGTGCCGCCCCTGGCCTTCAGGTGCTCAAACAGCACTTGCCCCCAACAGTCTAAAGGCTATACGGGGGATCTTTGTCGTTAAAACGAAGGGTTTTTTTCAAAGGGAGGGCATCTGTTTTTTCTTTGGCGACCAGAATTCCTGTGCTAAAAAGGCCCATGGCTCCATTCCAACTTCGTAATGAAAAATCTGACGTTTTGCTTGTTGGGAGATTATTTTACAAATTCTCTTGTTGGTGGTGGTGAGCGACCCACACTTGAAACTGTTGTGCAATGCAAGAATAATTCTGTAATGTTACCGACTTCGAACTGGCAACTGATCAAAAGTTGTTGGGGGGTGGGGAGTTGGTTCTGCAACCGGTCACACGACTAATCTAATAGCTTTTAATGTTTTGATGAGAAATGGGGTTTGAGCACTTCATTATGCACTCTTTGCTATACTGTTTTTTAAATGTGTCCCATAACATTTGCACATTTTTCTGTGCTTTGTCACGATAAAAACATTTTAATTGTAAGTCACGCATGATTTATAAAGCAAATTCATATGAAAAATACCGGTTCCATGTTGACATTTTATCCCACATAGCTAAATCTAGATTGGACGTTTCCTCTTTGGGCGATTTTATTCCATTATAATTGCATCGTTACCCATGACCAAATTGCCTGAAACGCACCCGGTTTTCATATCTCGGAAGCCAAGCAGCAATGAGCCTGGCAAGCTTGTGCATGGGTGTCCAACGTGCACGAAGAGCTTATAGGTTGCAGGGCTCCATGGTAGGCAAGCGGATGGGTGATGCGGGAAAAATCTGTACTTGACGTCCACGCTGCTTTGTCATCGCCAACCCACACTGACCAGCATGGTGAAGCAGAGCCGAATAAATCCCTTCGACACCACGTGGGGGGGGGGGCCTCGTCCAGCAAGTGGATTGACTGACACAAGGGTTGACGCTTGAACCGTTGTGATCTATGAGATCGTTTTCAAGTTGCCTTTTATTTTGTGCAACCCAGGGAGAGCACCTCGACAGCCAGGCATATAGGTGAAGCAAAACAAATTTTAAGGACCATGATCAAGCAAATAGAAATTGGCACAAGTGGGTTCGCATGGGGAAAATTAACCGTATCGCAGTCTGCCAGTGGCGATAGATTTTAATTGGTGGGTGGGGGCGACGATTTTGATGTAATCCCAATTGTGTACTTTTCTCAAGTTTGGTTAATGTGGGCCCTGAATGGTGGCTTACAATGGCCTGCCCTTGCTAGTGGCATCGGTGGGGGAGGGGGGAGGGAGCTTTAAAGGTTTACCATGGCAGGTAGAATGGTGATTATACACCCGCACGAATAATCAAAGCGGGTGGCCATTGGATTTGACCCACAAACCGTTGCAATTGAGGGCGAACTCTGCCGCTGGGTCATTTTTACACCCTTTTGTGGGTTTTTTTGGCAGTGGCGCTAATAACGTTTCTGGGGGGGGCGGCAAATTCTGAGAAATAAAGTGAAACGGAGTTTCGCTCGTACTACCAGTTACTGAATTTGTCAGATCGGGGATTCTTAACCTTTTTACTGCAGCCTTAGAGACCTTTGATTCTCAAAGGGCAACTCGCACCCCGAGTTAGGAACTACTGTTAGATGGATAAACAAGTAAACCCGTAACAACAAAGTTTTTTACTATAAATCCTTTATATGCGTGGCATCGGGGCGGCTAGAGTCCTCTCGTCCTTTGGCTTGAGATGGCTGCCACCTATGGGTCAGATGATTTTCTGGCAGCATTAAACAATTGGTAATTAAATATTTAATTTTTTTCCCCTAAACGGTGTGAAATTTAGGAAAAAAAATTTCACAAATGCATTGTCACGCACAACGAGTGTGCAAAATGTCAGCTCTATTGGATCACGGGAAGTGGGTTAAAAAACGACCGAAAGATTTGCACGGTTGCAAGCAAGCGAACTTAATATAAAGGATTTAAAAATTAAATACACCTCCCCAACAATAATTAATGGTTTGTAATATAACTTGATGTGCGTGTTTTTTCAGAAGGTTTGACCCTAAACGGCTATCGATCTCCTGGGTAACATGTTGAGAGTGCGGGAACAAGTTAAGGGGGGTGGGGCAACTTCTCCCTCTGTCCCCAACCTCCAAATGTCCTCGGGTTGTCGGCACCTTCCCACGACCAGGCTTTGTTTTTGTCTCCGTGCCGGTGTCCGTCCCGCGCGTCAGGATAAGCAGCCGGTGCCTTCGGCCGCTGAGGGTCTCCACGTGGGACGAGGACGGGGATCTCGTGCGGTGCCGCTACGCCACGCAAGAGGAGTGCGGAGCGTGCGACGCCGCCGTGCCCGGCATTACGCTGCACGAGGTTAGCGGGCTCAACCCACATCTATGAACCATTAAACTAGACGTACTCTTTGGTTGTTTCGGTAAAGTCACATAGACAGAACAAATTGTACATCCTGACGTTTCGATCGCAACAACAAGAATCATTAAAGTAGATTTGTTGTTTTATCAGTTGTAGCCCACTGAGCTGTGTATCGCTTTTTCTTTCCAAAAGCGACGTGGCTGTCATAAATGATGGCTCCAACGAAGTGGTTTATCACGTGGAAATTTGTAGCAGCAAAATAATCTTAAATGTACGTTCATTCTAAATGTGGGGAGAAACCGGAGGGACCCGCTGGGGGGGGGAAAGGAAAAAAAATCCACGGAGGGAGAACCTGCAGACTCTCAGATATGTACAGCAGGTGTCGGGGTCTGGATTGAACCCACCACGACCTCCTGCTTAGCAGGGGAGGCGGTTAACGTCTCGCCACCGCGGCGCCCTAAAATTGTTAGTTTGACTGCTACGCTCCCGGTTTTGGGAACTGTCCTGCTGCAGTATGAATTTTGCGCAGTACATGGCCAACCTTGCTCAATGGAGGTGCGGTGGGTGAAGCACAACAAACTGAACGCAACTAGTGTCTTTAGAACTGCTTTTTTTCATCCTAGATTTAAAAGTGCCATGCCTCTCGGTGGCTTCCTAATATCAGCAGGAAGAGAATTTCAGCCACTTTGACACGTACTAGTGGACTTCCACAACCAATATTTCTAAGAGGTTTTTGTGTTAGATCGTATAAATGTGTCGTTAAAACCGCCACCACCCGACACGGCCAATTGGTAAGGCGTGTCACGTAAACAAAACGTGCCAACTGGTTACGACTGCAGCACACAGGTGTGTTGGAGAGTTAAAACCACAACATTTACAATTCGAGTACGTTTTGCTGGTGATTAGAACTACCATCGTCTGTCGATTATCCAGCATTGTGGTGAAGTCGTCCTGTTTTGTGGCACTGTCCATGGCCACTATAGCAAAAGGGTGGATGTCGTCTCTGCTCCTAACGGTTGCCCGCTTGGTGGTGTTGGTGCAGGAGGAGTGCGCGTTCACGTTTGGCAGTTCGCGGCACGCCGTCCCTGGGAAGTTCGTCGTCTCTGTGGTGGTGGAAGATTTCCCCACGTCCTCCTCCGTGGGCCCGAATGGCCCCGCGAAGGCTCGAGCCTTGTCGTCCGTGCCGTTGCAGTTTACGCTGATAGGTAAATGAAACGTCGGACATTGGACCGGGGCCACGTTTATCCTCGGTTGTGAAGTGGTGCGCTAACGCAGTGTGGGTCTCCACTGCGCCGTTATCCAGGGTTGGGCTCGCGTTTGTGATGCGTGTTGGTGGTGAGTGGCATCTCAAATCTTCTGGGCCCCATCTACAAAACTGTCAACTCGTACGGTTTACCCCGTATACTTGTAAAGGGAAATTTGGTTTTCAGGTCCATCTGGTGTGCAGCCGTCTCAATACGGGCAAAACTAAACAAATATTTAAGTTTTTCCTTGTGATGAGACTTTGTAGGATGAACGTTGAGATTTATAAGGGCACGGCGTGACTAATAACGTGTGAATTGGTCTAAGGTAGGCACTGATACAAGGGGTTGACAGGTATACTGTGATGTTGAGTTGAACTTTAATTGAGTATCTGGTGCAGCGTGTAAAATAAATGTCTATTGGCACGTGACAAGAATGGGCAGGCCTGATGCCGTGACCTTGCCACCACATTGGCTGTGCTTGCTCTCCTAGCAATTAGTCCTAAAAGGCCAAGGCGCCAGTGCCTTGTGTGCCTTGGCTGACCTGGAAAGCCTTGTATTTGCCAACCAACTTTGTAGCTCATCGGCTTCCTCTCCAGTTATAAATAATCTGATAGTTTTCTCGTAATAACCAAAATGTCATGTAGCTTTCGGCCCTTTGCGATTGTCCGCCTCTCTCCCAAGTCGTCTCCCAGGCGGACGGCGACTGCTTTGTGGAGCCAGCGTTCACCGGGAGGACTCCCAAGCACGGCGCAGTCTTCCGCGTGGTCGCCGGCACGCGGCTGGACGTCCTCGTCGACGTCTCGGTGTCCCGGCATTCACAGGGCGGCAGGTGAGTGGCGGCGTCGAATTACAGCAGCTGCCCATTCGGGAGGGCTGTACGACCGATGCGTGGGTTACCTGACCCCCCCCCCCAAAAAAAATAAATTGCCAATCGCGATATTGGTCGGTCGTGACCGCCCCTACCACGGTTTTGTTTATTGTTGCGAATTACAACTTTGTGTGGCTGTTGATTTTGTGAGTGACGTCTCTCGCGGGCCACTGACCCCCACCCCCCCGTATGGAAATGAAGTCGCGGATCACCTGTGGCTCATCCCCCCCCCCCATCCATATGGTGGTGCAATACGCGCAAGTGTCGGAGCAAGCGGCATAACGGTTAGCGCGCTGTGAACCCAGCGACCCCTGCCACCCCGAGTTTGATTCCCGCTCATGGACAAACACCGGTGACGATTCTCTGAACCCGTCCTGGGCCTCTCCCCTAGGTAGATTCGGCCTTAAATGACTACTTGGTGTGACTAAATATAGCCACCTGGGGAGACTTGGGCGGCTGGGGGTGTGGTGCTGGCCACCCACCCCCTCGTGCCGTGCTGCCCTTAAAGTGCCAAGCTCTTGAACAGCACTTGTCCTCCCATGGCCGGTTCTTCGCCCCACCACCCCCAGCAGGTGGCCGTCAGCGGAGCTGTTGGTGGTGTGCGGCGGGGCACTCGCCGGCGATGTGGTCTCCGACCCCGCCACCCCAGGCCTCCTCCGCGCGAGCCTGCTGTGGGTTCCGCCCGCGGGGGACGGTGGCGGCAGCTCGAGAAGGATTTGCTTTTACGCGGAGGACTCTGCCGGGTTGGTTTGCTACCCCCCCCCCCACATCGTCTCAAACCAGCAGGAGTGGAACTTCTACATTCCTCCTTCCCTTGGGGGGCTGGCTGAGGTGGGAGGCAGTGCAATCTCCTCGGTGCAATTGTGGATGTACAGTGGCCCCTGCATTGTTGTGTAGAGGGAGTTTTTCCTTTGGGAGGTACCTGAAACTAAAAAAAATTCTCAACGGAATGACGTCATTGACTTCGGGCTTCACTCTGCAGACGCGTCACATCCCAGACAGGCCCCACGTATGGAACGGTAGCGACCGATGGAATTTGATTTTGGCTTCGTAATTGGCTCTTCGAGTCTCGGTTTCCTAGGCTGTACTTGTTGTAGTTATTTTTCAAGTTCATAATTGGTGTCCGTTTTTGGTTTGGCGCCATGTCGCTGTAATGCCATGTTTTTATTCTCCAGCCCTCCACTGCCCAACGGACGGTTTTTTTATGCAGTTGTCACCATGGGTGAAGTGATTTGGTTTGTCCAGCAAAAAATGCAATGTTACTAAGCGCTCGCAACATTTTTACACGTAGGCTTTTGCGACCATGTTATCCGTAGAGGTTTTTGGGATGGATCACGTAAATATTAACACGACCAAGCCTTACTAATTGGCTGTGGTCAGGTGGTGATGGGTTTCACGACGCATTTATATTTACGCGATTTAACCCAAAAAACTCTATGCTCAAGCAAAATGTACAATCCTACATTAATTTTACTTCCTTATTTACAGTACAATGTATTATTTTAAAATGGAATAAGGCTTGTACAACATTATGTGCTGTAAATGGGCTAAAGCTTGCTCTTAATGGAAATCGTGGGGGTTTTGTCCGCAACTGACTTCAATGGGGCATTTCACTCCGGCAATTGGCCCAGTAATGTTTAACGTCACGATCTTAAAAGCACAACTGGTGACCGATTTTTTTATTGCCTTCGGTATCGTAGCATTTTGAGACCGAGGGGTGTCTTTTTTTATTACGTGGGTGACCCCGGTTCAAAATAAATACCTCTTCCCCAAAACGTATGCTGGAAATGGCGAAACTCTTTGCTCGTGAGGTGCGCACGTGGAACTTCTTGAGCACCGCAAGTAGCTAACCGTGCTGATCGGAGATGTGGGGGGACAAATCAGAAATACTGATTGCAAAAAAGTACAAAACGATTCAAACCCCAATTAAATAAAAACAAGCATACTGATGTAACAATTATGAAATGGGGGGGTGGGGGGGGGGGCTTTAAATTGACCTGTGCGTGACTAACCGCTCCACTATGAGGTCTTAATATAAAACCGATGCAGCATTTTTCTATGTGGGTGGAGCTTTGCTGTATTTGAACTGTGCAGCTTGGTTTAGTACACCTGGTCGTAGCCGTGGTGCGTGCAATGACGAGTCTACACGTAGGTCCAAGCCTTATTATGGCCTCTGAGATCTGGTGAGGTCATTTCGCGTGCAACTTGGGCCAAAGGCAAATCACGAATGCACTTTGCATGAATGAGAATTTACATTTAACAGCCCTTCTGTCAATCCACTGCAGGAGGAGGGCCTCCATATCGCGTGAGATCACCACCGTGATCGGTGCGGATGGGTGAAGGCAGAGAGCATAGATGTGGGATTGTAATGCAAGTACAACGATGGGTATTGATGCATGCCCTAATGCGTGACGATGGAAACAAAAACTCCTGGTTGTGCTCGAGCCACAGCGGAAGTTTCACCGTTTATGGCTTTATAAAGTTTTTTTTGGGGGGGGGGGGGAGGGTTAGGAGATTATATTTTGGTCGTGAAAAGCCTAGGTGTGAAACTTCATGGCTTCGTGTTTATTTTTTAAGAGTGTATCCCTAATGGGACGGTGCCTTCGTTTCAGGCGACAGAGCGAGGTGAGGTGTTTTACCGTGGTCGTCACGGCAAAGAAGTGGCTCTCGTTCAAAGGTGCAAGACTCCCGGGTACGGCCTTTAAACTGGACCAGTGATTGTACCTAAACGGGCGAGGGGTGGGGGGGGGTGGAACATGAGATCTCCCAGCGATGTCCCTCGCCAAAACGTGGCTCTCGCTCCACCATTGTCAATGACCATCCTGGTTGGCCCTCATCCATTCCAGTGATTTTAGTTTATGTTTTGGTGTTGTGCTTGTTTACCTCGAAGCTTTGAGTGACTCCCTGTCAGAAGGGTACTGCCAAAAGATTTCCGGGGGGGGGGGGGTGATTGTGTAAAATTCCGATCAAAATAATTTTGCCGTGTAATTTCTCTAATTTACAAAAAATTTACCACGACGCTGCCACACAAGTGGCCTATGCTTTGCGAATGATGCCACCCGGAATCTGTGAATGTCCGCTATGGAGCATACTCTGTTCAAGTAGTCCTAGTCGTATGACAGTTGTTACACCAAATAATAACCAAGGTGGCCACTGACATTGAATCTTGAACCACCAGCAAGTGGCCAACGTGCCTTGCCCGCATTGCGAGTTCCCAGCACGTGCACTTGTCGCGTCGGGAGCGTTCATCGTGCAATTCCGCCTGTATCTGTCCCACAATGCAGGCGGAGGGCATCACAGCGGCCGTCCCCGCCGTGGATTGATGCTGCCTGGAGAGCTCCGGGCCACGGGGTTCACCGTGGCGGGCGCTCGCAGCAACGCGGAGACCGTCAACTTCACCGTCACGTTCAACCAGGAGGTGAGGGTCGTCTGCTTCCGGCCGCGGGCAGTGGCCTCTAGTTTCTAACGAGGATGTTTTCTGGGTCAGGAATGGAATGGCGTGGGCTGGGGGGGGGGGTAGGGTGGGGAGGTTTTGCGTACGACTTTGCCCACATGTGTGGAGACGGGTTCCATGCTGGGGATGTGCAAGATCCCACCGTGTCGGTCCAGTGCCCTCGGAGCTGCATTGGCTTGAGGTTGCTAAACAAATGCATTGTATGCGTGCCACAAATTAACCACAATACCTTGCGGATCTCGTCAAGGAACATAAACCATCGCACAACTCCGGTCACCCTCATAGCAGCAGCTTTTGGATATCCATCAAATAAAGACGGTCACCACATCACGTGCGATCGGATGCGCTTCTGCGGCCGTCTGGAACGCTCTTCCTTCCAATATTAGAAAGCCACTGGAGCGATGCAATTTTAAATCGTATAGATTGAAAACTCGTTTTTTAGAACCGCTTTTTGTTCGAGTTGGCCTTCCCCCGCACCTCCCGATTTTAACACGGTTGGCTACATACAGTGCGAAAATAAGTCTGTAGCGGGACGATGGGATAGAAAGTTGCAGAAGAACAAGGCTACCAAGTTAGCTGCTGTGCTTTCTGGCAAGCAAACAGAAGATCATCATCGGATCATCATCGGATCATCTCCCCCCACCGCTTCTCCCGCACAGTTCTCGCCGACGCGCGTCGCGGCCTTCGTGCGCCTGGTCTCGGTGCGCAGCGGCCACGAGGCCTTGCGGCTGGACGCTCGCACCGCGGCCGTGCGAGCGTCGCCCGCCCCGCGCACCGTCGCCTTCGCGGCACCGCCGTTCTCGTTGCGCGGCGGCGAGCGCTACTGCGTGACCCTCGACGAGGGCGTGGTGCAGCTGAAGGCCAGCAACGTCCGCATCAACTCCCAGCCGCACCCGGCCTGCGACTGGGTCTTCGCCCTGCCGCGCAAGGTGTACGGTAAGGGCGGTGCACGGACCCAAAGGTGGCCGGGCGCTATCGGCCATTTGTTGTGTTTATATTGGACTTTCTTTTTCCTCTTGCACTCTTGTCGGTTTTTGTATGTTTGTGGTTGCAACTTGTTGACTCTGCCCATACTTGACATCTGTGAAAGAGCTTCATAGCTCCATTAGATTCCTTCAGTCGAAATAGATGCTGATGCTGAACAAATGGCGCAGGGGCTTTGGGTAAGGAGCTGGCCAGAGATGGCATCTCCCTCTTGCACAGGAGGTTGTGGGTTTGATCCCGGCCCTGGCGATGCCCGCTCTTGTATATTTGGAGTCTATCCTTTCACTGATGGTTGCGTGGATTTTTCTCTGGGTTTTGGCCCCTGCACGTTTTTAGAATCGACATTGCGTTTCAGAATATTTGTCCGCTATAAATGTTCAGTGATAAGCCGCTTCATAGAGCTGTCATTTGTGAAAGCCCAGGGTTGCTTTTGAAAAATAACTCTAGCTCAGGTGGACCTTACCTGGTAATATAAAAACAGTACAAATAGTGTTTGACCATTGACTTCTTAAACCTTTCCCACTTGATTCCCGTCTCCGGCGCATCGCACTGCTGCCCCCTGCAGCGTCGTGCTACGCGCAGTGCGACCCGCACTTCAAGTCGTTTGACGGGCGCCTCTTCGACTACATGGGCACCAAGCCCGTGCTGCTCGCCGGCCTCTGCGAGCCCACGGGGACGGACGACGAGGGCTGGGCCGTGTACGGCAAGAGCGAGCACTGGGGCAGCCGCCGCGTAAGCTGGATGGAGTCGGTGGTGGTCGAGGTGCACGGCTACAGGGTCACCCTGGAGCAGGGCTACGTCAAGGTGATGCTGCAGAGGTTGGGGGGGGGGGGATGGGGGGCTTGCGCAACATTGGCTTAATTTAACCCTTTCCTGTTCCGATAAGGTCGTCACTACGTCGGTCTGGTTTGTTGTTTGTTTTCCTTCCAATTTGGTTCCGGAATCTGAAAGGGGGGAAACTAAAAATAAACCGACTTTATCGGTATCTTCACAAGGCCATGTGGGAAGGCGTGTGGCACAGTTTTGGCACCAGCTGTCGTAGAGCACAGTCGTGTCACTACGGTTCTCTGCCGTGGGCAACAACGTCTTTTTAAAAACAACGGCACCAGCACCTCAATAAAATTAAACGCTGGGCCACTAGTGCATTCCGAGATTCGGCCGTGAACGGAGACGCCCACACACCCTGCAACTTGCAGACATCTCGGAACGAGAAGGGGTTAAGGGGACGAGACTTCTGCGTCTTGAGCACTCCAAATGTCGCCTTGTCACACTCCACGCACGCCTGCACTCGGCCACCGCTGAGCCCTGGCTTGGATAGCCAATTCGCTTGTTTTGTGTACAGGGTCTCGCAGTGCCGGGAGAAACTTGGTCTAAATGTCCTTCTGGGTTTCTAGTGTGGTAAGGGTGGGGTGGAGGCAGGAACGCGAGTTTGTTTATGACAGTTGAGGACGTCCTATACCAAATGTTCTTGTTGAACGTTCAAGATTTGTACGTTTCCCCGCGCTCAAAGTTAGTCTTGGCCACTGCTTTGTGAAAACCGCAAGGACCCATTTCACGAAGCTGGGGTGGCAAGGGTCGCCCTGCGGTTGTGACGTCGCATTGTTAACACGTGCGATGCATTTTGTTTTTTTTCAGGTGGACGGTGCCTTCGTTAACATGCCGTACATGGAACCGGACTTCAAGTTCAAGATCTACAGCTCCAATCACTACTTCGTGCTACGCACCAACCTCCACTTCTCCGTCAAGTTTGGCGGTGAGAATGGGGCCGTTTTTTAAGCACAACACCGCTGTCCCATGGCGGCACAGTAAGTGTCAAGGCAGAACACGGGGGGTGGTGGGGTCCACCTGTATTAGAGAAAGCGGGTGATGAAAACTACATACCTTGAACACGCAAGGTGTCAATCGCCGTCCGTGCGACCAGCTTCCCATAAATAGGGACCACCCACCTCCACCAGGAGATAGCAGAGGTTGAATGGAGGTTAACCCCCAGCTCTCTGCTCTCGAGCTCCAGCCAGCAGGGAACGAGAGCGGTCCCCGAAAACTTCCCAAGCGTCCAGCTTGGAGCGACGTCGAGCATCGCCTCGTCTCCGTGTGAATGTAGCCCAAAAGTGGGTGATAAATGTGCCTGTTTAAGTGTGTGTGTGTGGGGAGCGGTGGTGTAACGGTTAGCGCGCTGCACTATGAACCTGGCGACCCGGGTTTGATTCGCGCTCACGTCCAACACCAGTGACGATTGTAACCAGTCGTGGGCCTCCCCTAGGTCGACTCGGCCTCAGATGAGTACCTGGTACGGTGTGTAAACATCGCCACTGGGGAGACAAAGTCAGGCGTGGTGCTGGCCACCCACCCCCTCGTGTACCGTTCCGTCCTTCATAGGTGCTCGCTAACAGCACTTTCCCCCACAGTCTGTTAAGGCTATACGGGGGATCTTTGTGTGTGTGCGGGAACGCGTAGCCTCAGGTGCAAGGTGGGGACAATGGGGTCGTCCTGGGGTATAGTATCAGCGCACCGTGTTTGTACAGAAATACGCTACGATGTGAAAGCAGACAGGGGAAGCTTGTCTAAAAATTAAAGATGAACCAACCCTCTTAAATGGCCTCGGTTTTGATATACATTACTCGTTAGACTCGACCCACACTATACACGAGAGTGACTTGGCTGACCAAATATTAGGAAGGTGGTGAGCCTTGAAAGGATGCTACAACCAAAAGTGCCACAACCGCAAGGAAGAAAAACCGTGCGTGTATTGCATGGGGCTGCAAAACTTCACCATGGGGCCAATTTGCCTTTGCATTTGCGTGACTTATTAAAGGCCACAGGACATGGCAATCTTTTGATCGCTTTTGACTTTTTTTGATGGGCAAAGTTCCAAGTGGCACCAACTTGGTAATCAAATGGTGTTCATTCTGCATCGCCATAGCAAGAGTTGTCATGCTCCCCTTTGTCGCCATGGCCAAGGCACGAATGCCTCCATAATAGAGGTTTTTGGGGTTGGATCACATAAATATAAATATCCCAGATTTGGGCCTAGATCTAACCCAAAACTTATATTATTGATGGAAGTGGTCGCAAAAGCCGAGGTGTTAAACACACAAATGCTGCAATTCCAGTTACCTACTCGGGCAAGCAGAAATAGTTTTTTCTCCCAGATTTGATCCTTTTTTTTTCCAAAATGGTGTGGCAACAATCATCTTAAACTTTTCTGACCATGTAATCGTCACTTCGAGGGCGGGGGGGAGGGTGGTGGATGATCTGTGCGGCTGCCTCGCGCACAAAGCTTGCGAGGGAACACAAGTTTTAACAGAACTTTGGAGGTTTTTTCATCCGCTTTTGGATGCATCCCAAGGTGCATGCGCGTGTAACGCTCGAACGCAAGTCGCGTGCCGGATACAAACAAATTATGACGAATGTCGGGCTATTTTTAGAGTGGGACTGGCGGAGGAGGGGGCACCTCCACAGCTGAAGGAGCCCGGTGTTGGGTGAGTTTGGCACTCGACGATTGAATTGGCAGCAAGGGGGGAGTGAGAGCAGCGGAGTATTTTGGATGGAGGGATGTTGAACTTTGCACTGTACGTAGACAACTCTGCTAATTGTGGTTGGGGAGGTGGATAATCTAAACACAAAGCAGGATTGAGGTCGAAGGTCACAGGTGTGAGCGTGCTGGTTTTGGAGACTGCAACCGAGCGCCGCGGCTCTACGCTCCACCACCACCACCCCCAACGTTACTTTTCTCCTTTCCCTGCTTGTAGCTCCAATGCCACGTTTGTGCCAACTTCTACCAGACAGTTGGCCAGAAGCCCCAGAGTGGTTGGGAGGAGGGGGGGGTGTTTGTGTTTTGGGGGAAGGGGAGTCGATCGCAATGCAGGTCGAATGCAGGATGTTGCCGAACGCAAGCTACGGGTTTGTGAATGTGGACACGTGTGTGGGCACTGCCAGTCAAGGTTACGAAGATAAACAAAAGAGAAGTTTCTCGGTTGTTTGCAGTGTTCCGGTGTGGGTCTACGTTGGTGTGATATGGGCCCCGTGGTCTAATAACAACAAACCTATGTTTAGTTTGATTTGTACATGCCGTGTTGTGCGGTCACCTTAACACGCAAGGCATGATGGGAGGACCGATGCATTGACGGCAGTTGCTGCTTTTTCTATCGAATTGCATTTGGTGTTATTATTAATCTGATCTATTTCCAATCTGTAAGTAGTCTTATTTGTCCAAGTTTATCTTCAATTCAAACCTTTCGCAGCGTTAGAATTGGCTTTCTGTTTCACGTGTGCTTTGCATGTGGGAGGAAATGCCCAATGTATGAGGGATTGCATTTCCTTCTGGATCTAACCTTTTAACTTTTAAAGGCTGACATTTGTAAAACAAACTTAACTCTAAGCAAAAACCCGAAGTTGGAAACTTTTTAGAATGGAGAGCCGGCTCGGTGGTAAAAATCGTGCCTCCCACGGGAGGCAGCTCCTGTGCTCAGTTCCTGACTCGTCTGCCTTGCGCTGTGGCGTTTTGCTCACCCCATGCCGATCTTGGGGAATCTTCCCATCGCTTAAATGGACAGAAGGTGGATCCCTTGTACAGCCTTACAAGACTGGGGCAAGTTCCATTTGGCGAGTAGCACCGGTTAAATGCCAGCATGGCAAACGGAGGTCACGTGATTTCTCCTCCGCGCTCCAAATCCCAATAGATCCCGAGGTAAAGACTATGTTTTTGTATGGACTACCTACGATGCGTGTGCCATTTCTCACGTTGTTGAAAGTTGCCTTTTCATACCTGTCGACCCCTTTATCAGTGCCCTACCTTAAAACAGACCAATTCGGACCTTATTGCTCGCCCCATACCCCCTATAAATCTCAACGTTCATCCTACAAAGTCCCATCACAAGGGAGAAACAGAATTTTGTTGCCCGTATTTGAAACGGTTTTATGCCATATGGACCTGAACTCGATTTCCCTGTACAAGAATTTGGGGCTGACAGTTTTTTTTGCAGCTGCTGCAACCTGAGGTTTTGCCAAATGAGACTTTAACGACGTCACGATTTGGAACGCGACGTTCTGTTCCTGTGGTTTTATTTGTCTCGCAGAAGTGTCTAGACTGAGGTCCTTTTCATGCCAATCCAAAATTAGTGGTCTCAGGATTTGGGGTTTGCCATGGACTATGCTCCCGCAGTGGCGTGTAATGGTTATTATACGTGACCTTGCAAGCCAGAAGCTGTTGGTTCTGTGCCCTGGAACCTTGGATTTTGATGTCCCCTAAAAAGATTAATGTTTCAAATACAATACTGTTGCAGCTGATACATCCCATAACGTAGTTTAATAACCAAGCCATTGCCCTACCGGTGTAAAAAAGTTTACTTCCAGTTTTGTGCTGAAATGAAAATGGTTAGGTTTTAAATTTTTACCTTTACAATTCGCGTAATCGCATTCTAAAAACTGGGAACTAAAATAACAGTGACACGAATGTCCATAGCATTGGGCATGGGCAGTGGGGGAGAAACGGTCAAAGGGAGGGTGTTATGCTGCAGGCCCCTCAACCATAACAGTGCTGGGACCCTTCCTTGCGTGTCATCAGACCCTCTTGGCAGCAGCTTTGGTTACGCGACTTCGTGCCAATGAGTCCGAGCAAAGATAACTGCATTTACAGATGCGTCTTCAGTCCTAGGATAATTGATGGTTGGGTGTATGGGGGGGGGGGTTCAAATATCTCGCGTTCAAACAAAACGCTGAGTGTTTCCATGAAGACCAAATGCAGCATGAGCTTGTCGTGTCAATCACCAATGGGGACATTTTGCATCGTCATGGCTGGTAACATTAATATAGCGCAAAACTAGGGTGCCTGTTCCCCCATTAAATCCTGACCGCGGTTGTCGTGGCCCCTGGTAGTGCCCAGAGTTTCAGAAATGGAATGTTTATTTGTACCGGAGCAATCCAATGCGCTATAAAGCTCTTTTCACATGATGTCCAGTAGGGGGGTGTTGGGACGTTACGAGAAGCAGTGTAAAAACGCGACAGGAGTGCGGTGTATAGTAGAAAATAAATAAAGCGCTGATCTACAAAAAGTACTATATTTCTTACCAGGTACAGCCCACCTTAGCTATAAGCTTCTCTTTTCAGAAATGGCTGTTGCTGAATATTCTGTGGGATCTCTGGTGTCGTTTTACTTCGAAGGTAATTTCAGTTTAAGCCTTTCTGTTTCTCCATTTTGAAATGTGATATCAGAGTTATGTTATTGCGTTTACAATCCAAGCGGTAGTTCTTCACAATGGGGCTGTTGCAGGCAAAGCAGGTGCATGGTGTGTGTGTGTGCGTCTACAAATGGCAACTGTTTAAAGTTTGCGGCCAAACGCTGGTTTGTGTCGGTGACAGCTTCCCTTAATTTATAAATTTATGCACGAATCCGACAATTGTGGACGAGTACAGTAATCGGCCATGGCTGCAATCCACTGCTGGATGGAAGGCCCCCGTCACCAAGCCGTTGGTCCTCCCCGCGGCTTGCCGACACGGCGATCCGCCCGGCCTCCGGCGCAAGGAGCCGAAGCTCGTGAACTCCTTGCGTTTTCCCTGCTTGCCGTTTACGAACACGCGATTTTTACTGCCGCAAGGGTGGCGGGGATACCCTGCCGCTGCTGTAGCGGCGCACTGGAAGATTGAACCGGCGACCTTCCTGGATGGCGAGTCTCTCCAATGTGACCGCTTGATACAATCCATAAAAGGTTTTTTTGGGTTACAGCGCATAAATATAAAGGTCTTGAACCCATCGCCACCCAACACGGCCAAGTTTTGTCACATGAACAGAACATGCCAATTCGTTACGTGACAAACCTAATTAATTGGCTGTCGTAGTGGTGGGTTTAACGACACATTTATAATTGGTTTTTTTTACCCTTTTTATCTGGCAACAAAACTGACACCTTTGTTACAAGGAGTCATGTTTGCATTGACCACTATACCTGCGGTCGGAATGCAAACAAAAAACACAACTCTGATAATGTATGCACTGTCCTTGAAATTGATTTGTCCACACCCAAGACGGCTTTCTTTAGAGCCTAGTCTCACATGGGTTGGACCAGATGACGCCAAAAGGCGCACAACTCAAAGACAATGCACCATCAGAGTTTGAGAGCTCGGGTTAAGCATTTACACCATTAGAACCTCCTTTGCCAGTAGCAAAATATGATAATTGCTTTTTTACCCTTATCTGACAACGAAACTGACACCTTTTTTACAAGAAGTCATGTGCATTGTCTTTTATTCTCGCCCCACCTACCCCACTGCAGCTTCTCGTGTGGTGGTAGAGCTGGAGAACGCTGCCCTCTACCGGGGTGCCCTCTGCGGGCTCTGCGGGAACTACAACGGGAGGAAGGACGACGACTGGCAGCTGCCTGTGCAGGGTGCCACCCTCACGGCGCACGACTTCGGCAACTACTGGATCAGCGGCAGCATCCGCATGAGGTAAAGGGATGCTTGCTACATGGTGCAGTTGTAGTCGTTGCTCTGCATCCACGTTGGCCGTAAGGAAGTAGAATGAAGACTGCGCCAAGTTGACCGTCGCAGGCCCCTTAAAGTTTATTTTTGTTTTGCTGCAACCGGTGCAATGGTTCATGGACTGGACTTGGGAATGCCGGTTTTTTTAGATCTCCCCAGCATGGCAGTGGAATATAACTGGGGGCAGGTTTCTGAGACGTCCACCCGGTAATGAACAAGTGGGGTAGGCAAGGTTGCTTAAACGTGCACGTTGACTGGTCAAGCGTGCGCATGTACGCGCGTCAACCGCCCCCCAACTTGTCCGTTTTGCCTCCTCCGCATCTCCCCCCTCCGCCCACGGCACGCTCGAGCGGCGTCCCCGACGACGGCTCCTCGTCGCTGCTGCAGCTCAACGCGAGCCTGGTGGCCGTGGCCTCCGAGGGGCGGCGGTGCGGCCTGCTGACTGACCCGCGGGGCCCGCTGGCCGCGTGCGCCGGCACGGTGAGCCCGGCGCCGTACTTCTCGGACTGCGTGTACGACATGTCGGCGGAGGAGGGCGTGCAGGCCTACGTGGCGCTCTGCCTCGCGCTGCAGGCCTACTCGGACGACTGCTACGCCGCCGGCGTGCCCGTCGACCCGCGGTGGCGCACCGTCACCGGCTGTGGTGAGGATGGCAGCGATGGCGCGGCGAAAGCTTAAACAGTTTATATTTAAGCTGGTTCAGGCCTGCCTACGGGCTAATATAGCTTGTTTTCAGAGGCGATGTAGCCACAAATGGATAGCGCAACGAAGCGGCAGATCATGTGGAAAGGTATGGCAACCAAATTATCTTATCGCATGTCTCTGAAATGTGGAGCGAGGTGGTGGGGAGAACATGCAAGCTCCAAATAGAGGCGTGTTCAGGGTTGGGATCGAACCTGTGTGAGGTAGTTAACATTTCGCCACCATGACGCACCTAAAGCTACCACATTTCTGGGAGACTCAACCGTGTCACATGACGAATTGGCAGAAAGTCCCTGACATCCATCCAGCCCCTTGAGACTGCAATTTGTGTATTTGCTGCACCTGCGTGATCACCCGTGCAAGCGATAACCAAACTATCAGTCGTGTATGATATGAGGAGTTCGTATGCAGGCACTGGATGAATTGTTACCTTTTGCAGGATTATGAGAAAGTGACGTGGATTGGAGGCCTTTATCCCACAGTGGAGGGGGGCCGGGTGGTGTGTAGGCGAGCGATGCAGCGTTCTTGACCAACTGGTGCCGCTTCCTGCCGTTGCCACCCAGAGCTGAGCTGCGGGCCGATGCCGCGGTCGGTGCTGTCGCTTGCCGCCTCCTCGTGCCCGGCGACTTGCGCCGACCCCGACGCGGGCCTGGACTGCGGCGACCCGTGGTGGAGGACTGCGTGTGCGTGCCCGGGCACCTCTGGGACAAGACGCGCTGCGTGGAGCCGGCCGCCTGCGGCTGCGTCGTCGACGGGAAGTACTACTCGGTAACAAAGTGCTGCCAGTCGGTGGCGAGGGGTTGGGTATTGGCAACGTAAGCTTTTAACTTTTTTATTTTCTACCAAGCAAGCCCAACGAAGGTGTAAATGGCTTATGTGACAAATGTATAGCAGCGCAATGCTCTAAACCAGTGGTTCTTAGACTGGTGCACGCACCCCCTGGGCATGCGAGACGTGGCCAGATTTTTTTTTTAAAGGTAAATCATCAAAACGAATTGAGCATGGTCACCCGAGTACATGAGATAAAAACAAAATTTACAATTTGATCACCAAAGGGGGTGCAAGGCTGCAGTAAAGGTGAAGAACCACTGCTCCAAACGCACGTTGATTCGAAATGTGGAGAGAAACTGGAGGACCCGGCGAAAAAATCTATGCGACCACAGGATGAGAGATGCGCAAACTCCAAATATACAGCAGCAGGCGTCGGGGTTTGGATCGAATCCACGACCTGTATACCAGGCGAGGTAGTTAACATCTCCTAGCCACTGCAGCGGCGCTCCCTCTTGACCCTCGCTGGCGGCGGCTTTGCAGATTGGCGAGAAGTTCTTCAACGAGGACTGCAGCGAGCACTGCGCCTGCCTGGAGCGGGAGCGGGTCGACTGCAAGCCCGTGTCCTGCGAGCCCGCCGCTGCAACACTGCGGCGTCAACGAGTACGGCACCCCACGGCTGCCTGCACAGCTGGAGTAAGTCTCTCTCTCCCCACGTGTTGTGCTCCTATCGGTTTTGTTTTGCTCTCGTAACTTCACTTGCTAGTTTACTGTGGTGGCAGGTTTAACGACACTTTACGTAATCCAACCCAAAAAACCTCGATTCTGAAGTCTGGTGACGCGCCCCCCTCCTCCACTTGTGTTTCCATCCTCTAGAGTCGTGATTCACACTCCACAACGGTGGGGGGTTGCACTCGTGGAAAAGTCTGCATGTCCCTGCAGCCTGAACGACACTCCCCCCCCCCCCCCCCCCCCCCCCCCCCCCCCCCCCCCCGTGAGGTGTCTCACGCTGCTGACCACGGCCCCCTGTTGCTGCTGCTGCTTTTGTTGCGACAGTGATCTGCTCGAGCGGTGGAAGCCAGCACTACGCCACGTTTGATGGGCGGGCGTACGAGTTCTATGGGACGTACACGTACACGCTGGCCATGGTGAGCGGCAGTGGGGGAGATACTACGGCGTGAACCGCATGCCTTGCTAACCCCACAATGCACTGGTACACAAGGGGGAGTGGGGTGGGGATCGTAGGTGGGGGGGGGGCGGACTGGTGGTCTTGATTTTAGAGGGTGGATTGGATGCCTGAAACTGGATTCATATCTTGCGCATGAATTGCCCCAGATGTCACATGGCACTGTGACTGCATTAGCTTGCGCCCACTCGCATAACATCCACCTACATATGTGTTTAGTCATTTACTTGAGTATCTGGTGCACCAACTGCGTAAACACAATTTGCTAAATGCTGCCCTTTATTAAAAAGTTCATTTCTGATTATACTCCTTTACCCAGGGAAGCCTCGCTGAGTCTCGACTTTTTTTTAGGAAAGTTCTGCCAAGTTGGGAAAACATTTTGGTCAGCATTAGGATGTTAGGCCAATGGGACACCACGTTGTCATTAGAAAAGACAACCTCGTTTGGAAAACTTACACAACTGACGGCACGAGTGGAACTGAACAGAGATGGTTATTGCTGCGAGAGACCACACGACAAGAGTTGCCACGAGTGTTTTACGACGCCATTGCCAACGTAGATTGTTTTTAAAGTCTCCCTTAACGGCGCTTCCAACCTCGTGTTGACGGCGATTGCTGTTTTCGTCGCAGCCTCAGTTTTCAAAACCACGTCCCGTTTTTTTTTACATTTACTAATTGTAATAACACATTCCGGTTCGTTTATGCCCGCCTCTCCCATTTGTTTAGTTTTTTCTTTCTCTCCCCCCCCCCCCTCCATTCCCGACCATTCTTCCTGAGGAAGACGCGCAATGTCTCGTCGTCTGGCGCATGGCGTGTCTTGCTGAAGAACTCCCCCGTGCCAGGCTCCTTCATCCAGTCTCGGCCCAAGGCGGTGTACATTGAAATTGCCGGCCTCGAAATCTCCTTCCTCACCGGCAAACGAGTCCTGGTAATGATGGTGTCACTTTGTGTTTCTGTCGCAAACTGTTTGGTTTTTCGGGTGTCTCTCCATAGGCCGACCCCCCCCCCCACCACCCCGTCTAGTTGCACCGCCTACACACTGCGGCGAGGGTGGGAGGGGGCTTTAAATTAAACCTGAAATTTGCCTCGTGATTAATGCAGTTATCCGTGCGCAAAAAGTATTTCGTACAATTTTTTATATGTTAGGCTCTTACAATGATTGACATGGGATGAATGACGCCGACTTATTTATCTAGGAAAGCCACGACTCTTTGAGCAGGGTTCTGCATTGCCTTTATTGTTTTCTGCCAACTTATGAGCTTGTAAACTTGTGGTGCACTTGGCGGCACTGTATATGTCCATTGAACTTCTTTCACACCCTACGTAGCCAACCGTGCTAATCTGGAGCTTTGGCATTATCCAGAATATTTCAAGGCGATATGACTCTAGTTGATGAACTCTTGGACGAAAACAATATTTGACTGCCTAAAAGCCCTCGCAACAACCTCCCCACTAGCCAATCGCTGCTCCTCGTAGGCCGCACACGAGACTACGAGCGTGTAATGTGCCCACCGGGTGCGCCGCCAATTTTGTCGGCGGTTTGGACTGCGTGGTGCCTTGCAGGTGAACGGCCGGTCGGCCCAGATTCCCTTCTACCACCCGGACACGGGCAGCGATCCCGAGGTGGTGCTCTCGTACGCGGGGAACCACCTCCTGCTGGAGGCTCGCGTCGGCCTGCGCGTGCTCTTCGACGGGCGGCACGTGCTGGTGGCGGCGCTGGCGACGCACGCCGGGCTCGTGGAGGGCCTCTGCGGCAACTTGGACGGCGACGCCTCCAACGACATGAGGCTGCCGAGCGGCGTGCCCACCAGCCACGCCGGGACGTTCGGAGACTCGTGGAGGGTGTCGTGGCCGTGGGATAGGTGAGGGTTGGTGGGTTAGAGACGCGTTTTATCCACGAGGTTTTTTTGGGTTGGATCGCATAAATGTGTCAAACCCACCACCACCCGACACGGCCAATTGGTAAAGTTTTTCACGTAAACAAGGCATGCCAATTCGTTACTAGTACAGCACACCACCGGTGTTGGAGAGACAGCCTTTATCTCTATATATAAGGGAAATTTGTGAAATGTGTTCGAAATGTTTAGCATACTTCTCAACATGCAACAAACTTGAAATTTGGCATGTGGGTAGCTTCCAGACTGTAATAATGGATATTTTGCAAGGCAAGTGAGTGGTGACATCACATCTGATGTCACCAACCCTCTGCGTAGGCCGTGTATTAATCCAAGACAAGAATCCAAGTCTCGGGCGAAGCCGAGGTCGTAAAGCTAGTCTCTTAATGTGTATTGACAAGGGGGGGGGGGGTGAGCAACACTACAACAATACAAGCTCTCAATTCCCAAATTTGAATTGGAACCGCCAGTGATCTCTCCTCGAGCAATCCCAGTTGTCCTGCTTCTTGACCGCTGCCCCCCTCACCCCACCCAGCGGCTTTGAGCAGGGCCAGGCCAAGCTGCCCAGCGTCGTAAACCAGGAGCTGGCGACCCGTCCCCTGTGGTGCGGCCGCCTGCTGGACGCAAAGCTGTTCGGCGTGTGCCACGAGCAGGTGGCGGTGCAGCCGTACTGGCAGCGCTGCGTGTGGCACGTGCGCCACTCTGCAAAGCCGGCGGCGATGCGCGCCGCGCTCTGCGCGTCGCTCGACCTCTACTCCGTGGCGTGCGCCCTGCGGAGCGTCGCGCTGCCCGACTGGAGGACCGCGGCCAGCTGCGGTGAGCGCCGCGGCCGTCGGGAGACTCGTGACGTCGGGCACCGCGCTGTGGTGGCAGTGGCTTTGCGCGTGGAATGTTGATCCAGAACCTGGTGGAGGTGGCGAGGGTGGTTGGCGGATCGCGCGAGCGTTGTCCAAACGGCCTTCCCGGCTCGCCAGGAGAATGCCATACAGAAATTTGTGAACTCCACTCGTTGCACCTGGTGGGATCGCGTTCTTCCTTGACCCTACCCCGCTGCCATCTCCTCGCCCGCGCGCAGCCCTGCCCAGGTGCCCGCCTGGCAGCCACTACGAAGCGTGTGCCCCCGGCTGCCCCAGCACGTGCGCCGTTCCCACGGCGGACGGCCTGTGCCCCGTGCGGCCGCCCTGCCTCGACGGCTGCGTCTGCAACTTCGGGCGCGTGTGGAGCGGCGACCGCTGCATCCTCCCCGCGCAGTGCGGCTGCGTGGCCGGAAGCTCCTACTACCAGGCGAGTGGTGTGTGTGTGTGCACGTGGGTGGTTGCGTTGTTGGGTCCCCCTTTATTTGCATCTGCTGGGTTGAAAATAAAAAAAAATGCAACCTACGCAGTCAACGTCGTCGGTGCGTTGGTTTTTCAGCAGGTTTCTTTGTACACCGTTTTTCTCTTTTTTTGGAATGCATCTACTACCACATGGACGTATCGGCAGTGCAGTATATAACGCACCACCGGTCCTCGTCAAACGGTCTCAAAATCAAAATGTCAGTTGACATTCGACTTCTGACTGCTTCGACATTGCAGGGAACATTTTGATGCACCACCAACCCCACAAGATTTTCTGACCGGGGTTGCAAATTACGGGAAAATAATTTTTGCAAAAATGTTTCTTTCATAACGTACACCACCGGTGTACATGAAGAAACTGGATACCTTTTTACTTATTTTTTTTCCTTAAGGCTACACTTTTCTTGACATTCTGTTATGCTTTGCTAGTTTGAGGGGAAGGTGTTGGGTTTTATCTTTATCTCCCCGGATAATGCAAACATTGACCTCGTTCCTCCGGCCCTTCCTCCTGCCCCACCGCTCAGGCTGGCAGTCTCTTCCTGAACCGTAACTGCACGGAGTTGTGCTCGTGCCGGACGGGAGGTGCCGTCGTGTGCTCGGCGTTCCGCTGCTCTGGGCAGTGCGTGCTCGAGGACGGGGAGTACCTGTGCTCCCAGCGCATCAGTGAGCAGCCGTAGAAGGCTAATGGGTCGTGCTGCCCCCTCCTGCGGCTGCCGCCTAAACTCCTGCCCATTGTGTCTTGTGGTCGCCCATCCACGCGCTATGCAGCCTCCACCACCCCTCCTGAGCTTCCCAAATCTGGTCTCGGCATTTCGTGTGGTTTTGGTCTTGGGACGGTTTGACGTTTTACGGTACAAATTGGTCTCGCGTGACGGTTACTCGATAAATTTCGATTTAAAGCTTTCGTGACTGCAGGGATTCACCTTCTTGGTTCTTTCGGTAAAGTCACGTAGAAGGGAAATAATAAAAATTAAATTATTCTCACGACGTTTCGGCCACAACGCAAGCAGCCGTCCTCGGGTGAAGAACAGGTCTGTCTGTCCCTTCTACGTGACTTTACCGAAAGAACCAAGAAAAGGTTACTTGATACTTATTGGAAAAGGGCCCGATGGCAACATTGCCTGCTTCTGGCTGACCTAGGCCCACTTTGAGCTGACACTGTCCCCTTGGCCAGACTGCAACGAGGTATTGGAAGGGTTGATGTGATGCATGGTGGTTTAGATTTTATGCTATAAATTTCCACACGACAAGCTACTTTGAGCAATCATTTGTGGTCTGGTAGCTTCGGATGATAAGCTAATAGCCATGTAGGTTTTACCGAGATTCCTCCCCAGTACAAAATATACTTTCTGCTTTCTAATCAATCCGAATCGTTAACCCATGGGTTCCTACCTACCCAATCTCGTCTGTGGGGCAGAGCGCTGCCAGGTGACGGGAGACGCTCACTACAGCACATTCGACGGCACTGCACTGGATGTGGACGGCACCTGCAGCTACGCGCTCGTGAGCGTCGCGCAGAGGCCGGACTTCTCGGTGTACGCGCGGCACGAGCGCAGCGCCCTGCCGCCCCACGCCACCGTCGTGGTCGGGGTCTACGTCCGCGTCCAGTCGACCACCATCGCGCTGGAGAGGGGATTCAACGTTTACGTACGGATGTGCCCCGCGCGGGGCCAGGAGAGCGAAAAGCTTTGGGGGTGGGCACGGGCAGGCACAAGCGGGCGCAGAATAGTGGTGCATTGGGATATCGGCTTTTTTGTGGGCTGTCATACCCTCCCTCTACCTGTCAGCCGACTTAATGTTTTTTATGAAGTTGTCGCGTGAATGAACGTGCCAATTGTATTACTGCTATGTGGCACTACCAATATGATGGACAGCAATTCACAAATTTTTACTAAGGTTCGACATGCAGTTGCCACATTGAATTTTAAATTCTAACATGCATAACACGCTAATAAATTCAAGGGCTTTTACCCCCGTTCTTTGTACAGCACCATACTTTATCAAAGCCTATTTGTTCGTGCCACCAGGTGCGATGTTAACTCCCTCGCTTGATATGCAGGAGGTCGTGGGTTCTATCCCGACTGATGCCTCCTCCCTGTGGTCGTGTGACAGTTTCTCTGGGTCCCTCGGTTTTCCACTCCACATTTTAAACTCGACACGCATTTTTAAGAGTATTCAGCTGCCATTTTTGAATGTCCACGTAATAGGCCCACCTTCGTTGAGCTATCATTTCTGATGGCCAGGTCGCTTCTGAAACTGAGCTACGTAGCTCATTGGGCGGTACGTGGTAAATATATTTTATAGATCGCACGTCTGAAGTCGTGGTTAGCGCACTACCACCTTGGCGACCCGCATTCGATTTCAGCTCGTGGCCAAAACCGGTGACGATTATGTAAACCGGTCCTGGGCCGCCTCTCGGTAATCAAATGATTGTAGTGCGATGTGTAAAACTATTGGCCCTGCGGAGACCAAGGCGGTTGAGTGTGGTGCTGGCCACCCAACCCTTTGTGTGCCGTGCCGGCCTTCAAAGGTGCTCACTAACAGCACCTTGCCCCAACAGTCTAAGGCTATGCTGGGGTGTCTTTGTTTTTTTTTGGTACGGGGGGGTGACCACAGCTGAACGGAGTGCGCCAGAACCTGCCGCTCTTCAGGATACCCTTCACCGCTTTCGAGAACGCACGCGACATCGTCGTGCTCGGCCACGACCTTGACTTCTTGGTGCGCTACAACGGCTGGGCGTCCTTCTCCATCGAGGTGGGACCGGGCCTGGCTGGCGCCACTGCGGGGCTGTGCGGCGACAACGACGGGCAGCCGGACAACGTCACGAACGCCGTGGGCTCCTCGTCGCCGTGGCTCATCCGCCCCGTCGACTCCGCCGCGCAAGTTTTAGTTTTTTTGCTTTGGCTCTTTTTGTCTTGCCATGCGGTGCTCCCAAGTTGGTTGGGCGGTGACTCTATAGCCCAGCGGTAGTCGAGTCCCAATAGAATTAATTTGCTTAAACGCGCGTCTCCTTTGTCGCAAATTTTCCTCGCTCGAAGCACCATCGCATTTTAATGCTCGTTAAACGTAAACATAGCCGTAGTGCATTCACGCGTATTTTGGCGTTGCGGAGGCTCACTTCAAATATAGCAGCCGCCCTGATTTTAATCCTGCGGTGTGTAATGACAGCTGTGAACTACTACCGTGCGCCGTCAGCTTTGGTGTACTTTAAATAATCCGGTAACGGCATTTGCAAAGAGGTCGTGGTGTGGGGAGGGAATCAAAATGTAAAAGATTCCCTTTAAGATCACTCTGGGTATTTCACATGGCAATCCTCGTATCATGGTTCATTTGCAACGAGCGCTGTGTGCATGGTAAACGAGTGAACTAACGCTCCGCTTGCCCTTTGGCCTCCCGCGCGCCCCGTTCCTCGTGCCGCGCAGCTGCGTCCCCTTGGCTCCTCCGGCCCCGGTCCCTCGGCTTCCCCCTCCTCCGTCACTGCGGCTGATGGCGGCGGCGCAGGCGGCGTGCGCGGTGCTGAGCGACCCCGCGGGGCCCTTCGCGGTGTGCCACGTCGCCGTGTCGCCCGCCTGGTGGGCCGGCGTCTGCGCGTCGGCGCCGACGGGCGGTGACGGGCAGGAGGCGCGGTGCCGCGTGATGCACGCGTACCACACGCGCTGCCGGCTGCGGCGCGTCTTCGTCGGGGAGTGGAGGACCGTGACGGGCTGCGGTGAGGCCACTGCCACCGTGGGTTTTGTTGTTGTGTCTAGCATGGAGGAGACTTATTTTTGGTCGTCCTAATAATTGGCCTATTTACCCAGGGAAAAGCTGCACCTGAGGTCCCATAGGACTTTAATTTCCGGAGGGTCCTGCTGCCGCATTGGGTTTTTTGGATGCTTTCAGCCAATTAACCCTTTGCCGTTCCGATGACGTACGTGTGATCAGTCTTCCCACCCTGCAAGTTGCAGGGTGGGTCCCTGATTGGAGAGACTCCAACTATATCTGGTGAGGTGGTCCCTTATAGGAAGCAGTCCGCACTAATGGTGACTGACGCCTTGTTTCCCTACTACAGGTGGACCCCACCACCCCTCCATCGTGTTCGGCCTTGACATATTGGTGGTGCCATATGACAGGCCCTTACACTGGTAAAGTAAAAATGGTTTCATGTTTTAAACTGGACGGTGTTGATGATTGGAGGTGGTGGTGCTGCGCATTGTCGCCCAACCCAGACGAGGCCTGCCCGGTGAACAGCCGCCTCGAGACGTGCACGTCTGTGTGCCCGCCGTCGTGCGCGATGACCACCTCCGACTGCGAGTGGCCGTGCATATCGGGCTGCCAGTGCAAGCGCGGCTTCTTCCGCCAGGGCGGCACCTGCGTGCCCCCGGAGGGTTGCGGATGTTTCGACGGCAGCTCCTACTACGCGGTGGGTCCCCCAGCATCGGTTGGGGGTGGGTGGGGACGACTGCCCTTCTTGGGCACGCCCTACCCATGGGAAGGTATGGGTAGCCAAATCGTTGGTAGTGGAGAGATTGGCATTCGGTATTTTTTTTGGTAAATGACGATGAGATGGACATTGCTGAGGTGACGATGACTCGCTCCGAAGTGACCCACCAAGGACTAATATTGACATGGCTTGGTGGTCCCGTGTGTGCCACTTCTTGTGGGGGTTTACAGTTCAAATTCAGCCACCACCCTGGTTAATACTCTGGGCGCATTAACCAGAACATTACGTGCAGGGGATATTCTAGATCCCCCTGACGTCATTTTCAAGAGTAGGCCACATTGGGTCGGTACCAGTATCCACTCTCCCAAATTTGGAAGATGACCTGAAAATGTATTACATTGGGATTACACATGGCAGACAATTGTTGGGAGCCCCCTAATTCCCATTTGCAGGCCAGTTGCGCAGTCTCGTTGTGCCGCACAAGGACCGTTGCCACTTGGTAGGACGGGGAGAGGGCCTGCTAATTGTTTGATGGCGAAACGTCGTTCCTATCGCGTGCATGGGGATTAGAGTTGCCTCCCCGAACGAATCGCTGCCATTTTTTTACGGTGACGCGGAGCCCTGGCTCGCCCGTGCGTCCCTCTGCCCAGGTGGGGCGTCAGTTCCGGGAGTCTGACTGCTCCACGCTCTACACCTGCCATGGCAACCGCTCGCTGACCCAGCGCCGCGACCCCTGCGCGCCCGGCCACAAGTGCCAGTTGCAGGACGGCGACTACGGCTGTGTGGCGGGTGGGTGGGGGTGGGGTGGCGTGGGGGTGTGGGTGGGGTGGGGGTGGGGGTGGCGGGTGGGTGGGGTGGGGGGTGGCGGCTGTGTGGCGGGTGGGTGGGGGTGGCGGGTGGGTGGGTGGGGTGGGGGTGGCGGGTGGGTGGGGGTGGCTTCCTTCGTCGTGGCTTTTCGCTGGAAGTGCAGCAGACGGAGGGGGGCGGGGGGGGGGGGTTTGCTCGTGAATTTCTTAAAATTCGTGCCACTGCTGGCGTGAAATAAGGTCCGAGGGAGGGATGGTACTTCAGAAACTTGCAGCAGTTGATACAAACTGGGCACGCCAGGAGATCGAATGTATCTACGGACCTCCGATATTACAAGTCCCAGTCAGCATACTTGGGGATGTAGTAATGAATGATGACGAGCCATAATCCACTTCTGGGTGAAGGCTACCGCCATTTCCCACCCCCAAGCCGTACAAAAATTTCGGTGAAAATGGGTGTCGCTCTATTTCACCGTGATGGTCTTTATAAATTGAAGTTTCTGTTCTATCTCTACTTTTGGAGTACCAAAGATACGCAAGTTGAGTTTTTTGTTTTCATATACGATTCAGGTCCCGTTTGTTACCTTGGTGTTTAGCAACCCAGCGATTCTACAGCCTTGACAGACTTTTATATTTGCACCACCCAGAGGGCGTAAGCGTTGTGGTTTCACACTACCCTCCTGAACGTTGCCCACCCCCGTTGAAGACTCGGGCTTAACGACTGCATCAGTGGGGACTGTCTACTCTGGCACTCGGTGGCTGGTGTGAAGGACACGTACATGATGTGCGAAATGGATATGTTGACTTTACATTTCCCCACTTGAAATATTAATCATAAGCCGATACAAATTGTGATCTTGATGCTCCCCTGGTGGCGTCGGGCCTGTCATAGCTGAGTGGTACATTGTGAGTGAGAGGTCTGTGTCCTGAGTGGGTGAGGATTGGGGTGAGGGTGGGCTACTCTGCGGTGAGTGTGGTGGCGATGATTCCTCTTCGCAGTGACGCAAGAGGCAGAATTTTTTCATTATTATTTTTTGCTTGTTCTCCCAATTGTATACAATTTTTTGCTGTCCATTTTTTTATAAACAGAAATGTCCCATCCACAACTCTGTTCTGACAACCTAAATGCCAATGCGCGCTCCTGAGACATTCATTTTAAATGCTCCTCCTACATGAGAAGTGAGAATTTGTTCTGTAGCAGTACCGAGACCAACTTGCCACGCTTGAAGTTGTATTTTAGTCGTGGGGGCGGCCTAAACCCAGATTTAAACTTTGAATCTCTGGCATGGCATGAGGCCAATTGAGCGACGCCGTGTTTGTCACTTTCTACGCCTTCACGACACTATGCTGATTGCCCCTCCCCCCCCCCGCAGTCGATGAGATGACCGTGGGGTGCTTTAACGAGCGGATGATGGTGTCCATCTCGAAGCGCCTGGTCCTGGGCCAGAATGTCTCCTCCCTCGCGCTCATCTCCTCTGCTCCAGGCTGCGAGCTCCGTGACACGGGGCCGATCATCTCCTTCAACATCTCCCTGCGCGAGTGTGGCACCATCTTCAGGGTGCGACTCCTCATCTTCCCAAAGAACACCCCCCCCTCCCCATCGATTTTTTTTTTTGTTAGTGGATCGTTGCAGGCACCACGGTGGTGGGATGTTTACAACCTTGCCTGGTATGCAAGAGGTCGTCTGTTCGATCCTAACATTGAACGCCTGTATATTTGGAGTTTGAATGTTTTCGTGTCCTCCTCCACCCCCCCCCCCCCCCCAATACATTTCCACTTGGTCAAGCTCTCCATTTGTGGCCAGGTCCCCTCTGAAAACGAGCTATTATTAGCCCTCGAGTAGGCCTGAGGGCTAATGAAAGTCATCTCCACCAACTCGCCGGTGACTGTGCGCCACCGCAGGTTGACGAGCACGCTGGCGGTGTAGCAGTCGTCGCAGCAGTCATCGCAGTAGGGCCTGCACACCGTGGTTATGTCGTACACGCAGTCTGAGGAAGTATGGTGCTCGGCTCACCGTGCCGTTGCACGCGGCCGCGTGTCCATCGGCAGGCCACGCCACGGACCCTGGAGGCCACGGCCCAACATTTTATCAACGTGCGTTTTCGAATATTTGGCTGCTATAAAATGTCTCACTACTTGGCTGAGCGATCATTTGTGGTCAGGTCACTACTGAAAAAGCACTACACGGCTCCGTGGTCGGCAAAGTAAGAATGTGTTTAGCAATAGTTTATTTTTAACACTTAACCAGCAAGGCCCTTTTTGCATTGGCTCCATCTCTAATGCAGGGGGCTCAAAACTCATGGTCCATTTTGAGTAAACCTTTATGTTATGCCCTTCTCTTGCACCGCACGTAACCAGCCGTGCTAATCGGAGGTGCGATGTGTTGCATATTCCGCGTGTGACTAAAATCAAGGACCGATGTGGGGATCGAGCAGTTAATGCTGGGGTCTTTGGCTATTGATTTGACCTGAAGTCAAAAGCGACTTTAATTTACCTTGGCATCGTTTGTTCCCGTGCTGCGTAGAACTGCACGGTGGATAAGCAAGGCAACTGGGAATCGCGTTTCGAGCACCTGGGATAAGGGGCGGGGGGTGTGTTTTAATCTCTCCGCAGCAAATGAAGGACTACTTTGTGTTCAAGCAAACGGTGACGTTGAAAAACATCTCTGCGAACATCATCACCTACGAGTGGCTGACCGTCATCATCACTGCCGTGTGAGTGCTTATCCTCTCGACTTCCTCCACCCTTGCCCCCCCCCCCCATGCCTCCCCTGGCCTCGGTGGGTCACACCGCCGACTTTGCCATGTGAACGAGAGACCTGTAGGAGGCAGTGGCGTACAGCAAGTGGGCTGTGGGGTAGTCGCCGTTTAGTGATCTGAAGATTCGAATTTTTTTTTGTGCTGGTCTCCACTTTCTCAGCCCCAGGCCCTTGCCCCATCTTGAAATCAAGATTTGTTTTCCATTTGAAATGAATAATACTATCTTGATTCTGGCTTCAACATGTTGGGTGCTGCCTGTGACAACTCTCCTGCCACCTTTTTAGGATGCGTTTTGTTCATGCATTCTCATGGCGACTCTGGCTATCAAAATTTACATTTTTGTACAAGTTTTGTTGCACCTCCCCGATTTTTTTTGCATGGTTGGCTACATTGCAGAAAGAAGTTCTACATACACATGCATTACTACCAATGTTTCAAGAAAAATAAGTAATTCCCGAACGAGACTTTGTTTTAATGTCTGCTATTCCTCTTGCCCCCCTCACCCCGGGAGTCTACCTTGAGCCACTTCTCCAGCTCCATGGCCCTACCCTGGGGCATGCGGCAATAAAACAATTAAATTGTTGGGCAAGTGAGGTGAAAGTGAATTATTTTGTGAATTCCCACTTTCATATGAATTAATACTAGAGACGCAGATAAAGATTGCAGTTTTCCAACTCGATCGTCTGTTCAGACGCAGAGTGGATCTCGTCCATTCCTCTTCAAGGAGTGGAGATGTCGGCCAGCGGTGGAGTTTGCGATGCGCTCGATTTTGGTTTGGGATTCGTGGCCGCACTCGCAGGCCGCCGAATCTTCGGCCGTGCGGCCCCGTTCCTGATTTTCGGTTGCTGGTTGACCCATTGGCGGTGGACGTGGAAGGTTGAAACTGGAGGGGTTCGAAGGTCGGGGGGGGGGGGGGGAGGTCGTCCCCTAATGAGGCTTATTTTTCACCTCGGCTACAGTCCCAGACTCTTGCTTCCGTCTCTCTCCGTCAATTGTATTCGTGGCGTGAGGCGTCTGCTGTGAATCCAGAAGGGAGGTGGTGTGATTGTGGGCAGTCGGCGCTGGGTTTGTCCCGATTTTGTTATCGGAAGCTGCCGGTTGACTTTTTAGTACGCTCACTCCAACAAGTAAAGGGAAAGGTGCCGTTTTGATCAACTTTTTAGAGACCTGAGCCAGTGATGGGGAAAATCTCTCCTTCCTATTTCGCGTGACATTTGACTTCCACGAGAAGTTGCATCTCTCCAGGCTCAACCTTCTGCTTGAGGTCATGTCTAACCACGAAGCCACCCAGCCAGATTGCGTGCGTACTGTACAGCAAGTACTCGCTTAACGCGCTTTTTTCCAATGCGTTTGCCATAATGCCGTGTTTGAACCATCTGACAAATTACTTTTGGCTGTGGCCGAGTGGTATGATGCTGTACGTGGCATTCCCTCATCTCGGTTGTCCTGCCATGGGGATGACTGCGTGCTGATTTTTTAAGTGCAAATGTGATTCTGGTACAGTTATATTCCCTCCAACGTGGACCTTTGAGTACACGACTCCCTATTTTCTCATGGCTTTTACTTAAACCGTATTTTGTCTTTGCGTTTTATTTTAGTACAATGTTTGATACCCCCTTGAATGGAAGTGATATTACTTTTTTTTTTAATACGGTTTATACAGTACCACGTTTTTAAACGATTGGCTTGTTGTAACGCCGATACTGTTACCATTTTCACCGTCTTCCGATCCTTTTTTAGTTGCAAGATCCCAAGGAGGAAGCTCCCCCTGAACGGAGACCCGTTCCGTGTCAACACGACCAGCATAGCGCTGAGCCAAGTGGTGTACAGCGACCTGCACCTCCGGATGGATCTGTTCCAGAAGCCGGACTTCGCGAGGCGCTACGAGCCGCTCGAGTATCCCGTCGCCGTGCGGCTCCGACAGCCCCTATACCTGCAGGTGTCGATCCGCACCGGCCTGGAGCTCGCCGCCTTCACGGTGGACTGCTTCGCCACGCCGGGCAGCAGCCCCCAGGATCCCTACAAGGCCTACCTCGTCCGCGACGGGTGAGGTGGGGGAAGGGGGGGGGGGATCTCTGACCACGCTGCTGCTGCTGGGTGAGATGAGACCAACACGTGTTTCCGTGACGGTGTTTTTTTTTTTCGTAGGACCTAGAAACAGATTTACCGCGAAGTTGGCAATCCTTGTAGTGGTCCTGAATGGACGATTTGGTTCACTTTTACTCCCACCCCCGATCCTTGCATTACCAACTGGTGCTTGGCAAACAACGCTTGCTTGAGAAAGAAAACCTGCTGGCCTGAGGTTGGCGTTTCGCACCGAAGCTGATCCTCGACCTGCTGCCCCCCCCCCCCCCCACAGTTGCCTCCAGATGGATACCGTCAACCTGACGCTGAGCGACGTCGTCCGTCGCTTCTCCTTCAAGGCGTTTGGATTCGCCGGCTCTAAGACGGTGAGCGCCGTTGTGACCTTGCAGGGAAGACCGACGGTTACTCGCACCTTCTTTTCAGCTGGCAAGGCCCACATTTTGAACTAAACGGGCTCTTATGTCCATTGAACTTCATTCGCACGCTGTATGTAGCTTGATTTAATCGGAGGCGCGGAACGGATGACCACAGCCCTGGAGACTGTCAACGGACACTTGCACCATCATGCAGGTGCCATAGCACGTGCTTGGCAACTATGTAAAAAAATTCGCCTCCAGTCTGCTGTGAGCACCTCGAAGCCCATTGCCTTCTCCACCTGTTTCTCCCCCCCCCCCCCCCTGCCCTCGCCCAGCTGTACGTCCACTGCTCGACCATCGTGTGCGGGAGGACCAAGGCGGCGTCGCGGTGCCGGCAAGGGCTGCCTGTCGCAGAGGCGGCGGAAGGAGGCGGCGGAGGCGGTCGACGGTGACGAGGAGACGACGGTGTTCCTCCTGACGCGGGGGCCCTTCTTGTGGGAGGGGCATGATGACGACAAAGTGGCGGCGGTGGAGACCGAGGACACGGACTGTACGTGTCCAACCCCCTCCTCCTCCACGCCAGCAGTGCCTGTTCTTTATCGCATCGACTCCCTGATTCTTCCCCCCGCATGCACAGCTACCGTGTGGTTATCGTTGGTGGCCGAGCACCACCCCACCACAAGTGTCTGGAAACGCCACTGTCCGTCCAAAATGCTGTTGCCACATCTCTAGGTCCTCCGTTCGTGGTGCCGTAAAACACCTGCTTCATGCTGATGCCAGAATCTATGAAATGGCTGTGCACGGGGCAATCGGCTCTGTACATAGTCGCTAGCCAGTACGTATGTTGAACCTCTTCTTTTTGCACCGTACGTAGCCAACCGTGCTCATCGGAAGTGCAGGTAGTTGTGTTGTAGATTTAATGTAATTGGCAGTTCAGTTGAACTCCTATCTGGTGCAAAAATGCTTGAATATTATTTGGTCTGCGCTCCCTCCCCAAGTAACGACCGGGGGAACCGTTTGCGACATGGGACGCCTGCAACTTGCACACGAGGCAAGGCGCGTGGCCTTGCTCCCCCAGTGATTTGTGACCGTTTTCACTTCATTTGCAGCCCAAGGAACTTTTGCAGCCGTCGCTGGGATCTTCGCGGCCCTGCTTCTGTTCCTCGTCCTCCTCGGCGGAGTCCTGTGCATCATCGAGGCCCTCTGCAGCGGGGACGCTGGACCGCCTGGCGGGTTGGGGGATTTGATGAAAGTGGTGCAAGACGGCAAGGAATCGTGTGCGAAACATTGAAACGAGAGCCAATAAAGAAATGCGCAAAAGGGCCTTCCCGTGTGCATTAATGGTGTGGATGAGGCACTCTCTATGGAATCATGACCTTGGGCCCCAAGATCATACCGGTGGGGCGGTTACTCTGCAAAGGTTGTAGCTTGGCCAATCCTCACGACTTGGAGCGTGGAGGAGCCCTGCCATTGTAATGCAGTCGCAACTAAAACACTGCAGCCAAAGGTGTCCTCTCCCCTGCCTTGTTTTTTATAAATCTTAGAGACAGTGCTAGATGGGTGATCGTTTGCCATCAGTGCTGCGTCGTGTGCATTTTCGTAAATCGACACGCGTCCTCGTGATAGTTTATATATTTATATTTTTCCATTTTTAAGTGGGCCTTTTTAAGTGCTGCTATGGTTTATGCAGCCACGGAATGCCCATGAGGGTTGTTGATAGCTCCCCGTGCTGCCCTCTCTATCTCCTTCCCGTGTCTCTTGCCGATCCCATCACGCTCCGTTCATTACAACTTCCCAGTCCCTAGAAATCTAAAGCTGGGTGGAGGGGAGCGGGCGGGAGAGTTGATGTCTTTTGTACCGTTTTTTCAGTTTGAACAATTCGCTAAAATAGTTGGTGGGGATTGGAAATGCTTGCACCTTTTAATCTTGTGAACATTTTCCAACGTGCGGTTTGTCCTTGGCTATCATGGAAACTGTCGGGAGGAGTAGGGAGGAAATGTGGTTTTGCATGTTTACTAAGTCTTTTGCTTGCTCCATCTCCTGAGTTTTCAGGAGTAGACTCGTCAAATTGGCTCGCTTTCAGTTTCAATACTGCTAACGGCAACACCACTACTGCAGGTTGGTTCTTATTTAGGGGGCATCCTTCCCCCTCCCCCCCCCCTGTTCCCCATTTTCGGGTAGATGCACCGAGGCGCTGTCGTTTCAAACTTTTAACCTTCGTGGAAATAATTGATCAACTCGATGCTGGACGTTCCCGGACGCCGGCAAGGTTCTAAAAAACCAACCAACGCACATCTTTGCCCCACGTTTACTGGGAAAGCCCTGTATCAAATTTTAAGTCGTGTTTTAGAATTTTGGTAGTTTCTTTTAATTCTTTAGCGAGTTAAGTTTTTTTAAATCGGCCGTCTCAATGTTTTTGTTTTAATCGGCAACGCGTGTTTTTGGTACGGGGGGGGGGGGGGGAAGCGTGGGGGTGTTGGCGTTTGAATGCGGGAGAGGGGAGCCGGAATCATCGTCCACGCGATAATTTGTTCACGCCGAGATGTGTGGCTCTCCAAAGCAAATATCGGCGTCCGATTCCCCCCGTGGGTGAAGTTCATCAGATGGTTATTAATACGAGAAGATTTCGGCCCCTCTTCTCCTGTAGGTCCTGCGGAGGGATGTGAGGGAGGGGCCAGTGCCTTTGGGCTTAAATTCGAACCTTCATGGGTTGAAATAGGTCAAATCTAAACTACTTAAGCAATACATAATAGAAAACATTTTAAGGTATGTTTTTCGGTATTGTGGAAATACAGGGTGAAAAACATACGGTACAATATAGGATGATCATGGGTAGGCAAAGTTGCCAACCATAACCCCAAACTCCTAACCCAACCGAGCGGCGTTTGTGGAGGGTGGGAACATGGTGAGAAACGAAGCCGTGCCTAGGAGAATCCTTGCACAACTCCGCTCTCCCAGACATAACCCGCCCCACCATGCCCCCCTACATGACAAAATCGATCCATAATAGAGGGTTTATTTTTTTTGGGTTGATCGCATAAAAATATAAATGTATAGTTAGTCACGCAAACAGAACGTGCCAATTCGTTACCAGTAGAGCACACCGGTGTGTTGGAGAGCCAAGAAGCCACGACATTTACAATTAGAGTACGCCGTTTCGCCAGTAATTGCAACTAGCTTCATCAGGCGACAGCCAGATGTGTGGACAAGCCCACCCGATTCGTTCCTTAGAGGCGTAGATGTGGTGACGTCACTTGTGCGCTATTCTTACGCGAAGTGGGGGGGAGATTAATAAATGACTGGCCAGACTGGGTATCCAGAATGGTATTGCTCGCGAAAAGGTTACGCGTTTTAAAATAACAAAGATCCACCGCCAACGGCATTGCACACGATGCGGGGTGCCTGGCTTTTGTTGTGGGACGTTTTCGTGATCCGCGGGGTGCCACGTGGTTATTGGAGTCGACGTCCACAACAAACCTTTGGCTCTTGGGCTGTGTCTGCTCCAATGTCTGTGGAGAGTGGCTCATTGAGATGAATTGCTCATTAAACATTCACCGATGTGGGGGGGGGGCTTGCAGATCCGCGCGTGTGTTTTGCGATCGCGTGTTTTTGTACCTCCAACACAATTTGTCGACGGCAACCTTGCATAACAGGCCCGTCCCAGTCGGATTGGGTTATCGTGTCCATCGGCCAGGATTGATCCACTGCTGGATGAAGGTCCCCCGCCCAAACGCCTGAAATCTCATGGCGCTCTGAAGCAATGCACTTGGCACCTCCACTGGGAGCCAATGGAAAGTCCAGCAGTAAGACTGTCGTTTAGTTTCGTATGTAGAGCTTCCTTCGCACTGTACGTAGCCTACCGTGCAAATCTAAGGTTGGTGACACCAGAAGCGCGGTTTCTAATGTGTCAACCTTCATGTCCAGTTACTGGAAGAGTCCTCTCGCCGCACGCTGTGGGGGTAATTGACCATGCTTCACGGCTCATGCTCTTAGGTTTTTTCGGTAAAGTCACGTAGGTAAAAAAAAAATCAAAGATAAATAATAAAAATAGAAGAAATAATAGAAATAAAAGAATAAATCACGTCGTTTCGGAGGCAACACAAGCTTGCTTCTTCAGGTGGAACCGTCACAGCACGATATTACTTGATACAGCGATCGTGCTGTTGTCATGCCGCCGCCACGAAGCCGTTCAGCAGGCGCCCCATCTAAGACCTCGCCACCACCAAGCGACGGAGCCGACCCCGCGTCCCCCTCACCTCACCTCGCACGAACACACCCGCACGCATTCCCCCCCCCCCCATAGAGCTCGTGGGGAGGTCACCTGGCCGACCGGTTTTTATCCGAGAAGCCCTTATCGGGATTAAACTTTCACGGTTTCCGGCGATCAGGGAATTGGACGACCTCCCCCGTGCTACGTGGCGCCGCGGCGCTGCGACCAGCCTTAATATGGTGGGGTCGCGGCATGGGGCATTCGGCCACCGCGGTGGAGGCGCATTTTCCCCCCACACACACCCCCACGGGTCGACGAGACAGGCGGAGGAGGGAGGGGACAGCATGAATAGCGGGACCGCATGGACTCTTGCGCATAGTCATGGAGGGTTGGGAACATTATGCTTGAGCGCACAGGCCCCATTGTTAGGAAGGGTAAGGGAGTAATTAGGATGTACGCCGCCAACGCCGCTCACTGATTAGCATATCAAAAGCGCCGGAACCGCCGTGCGCGGGCTCGAGGTGCACGAGCCCATTGTTCAGCGCAGCCTCCCTTTGATGTAGGGAGGATAAATAGTGGGGCAAAAAGGGGAAATCGCTCTCTTGCTCCGAGAAGCCAACGTCCAGGACTGCCCCAGCTCTGCCCTCCGGACGTCCGTGCGACGTGTCGAGGCAAGCAGCGAGGAAAACCCACGGAACGTCGAGTGCCTCAAACCGTGAGTAAGGAGGTAAGAGTGTTGCGTGAACGATAAATAGGGAATAGGTTCCGGGTTAGTAGAGTAGGCAGCCTCGTCGATTCATACTGACTCAACAACCAGTCCCACGTAGCAGACAATAAATCATTAATAGCTGATCGTGGCCTCGTGTGATCTCGTGTTATAAGTGTGAACGCGTGTGGTACTGTGTATGCGTAAGCTCGCGGCGTGCGTGATCAGCGTACCCCAGGTGCGCGATCATAACGTGAGCGGCGAGCGCGGCGCAGAGCGGCGCAAGAGTGGGTATCGCGTGTGGAGCTGTATGCGTGTGTGCGCGCACGTTCACGACGTGTATAATACAGGTGCGCGATCCTAGCGTGAGTGGTCAGGGTTGAGTGAGTGCCGTGCAGAGCTGTGTGTGGGTGTGCGCGTACGTAATTAAACATGCCTACTACGCGGACCCGCGGGGGAGGGGAATCCTGGAGCGACGGCTCTCACCCCATGGGTGAAGAACGCAGCAGCGGTTCGCCTAGCAGCGAGGGGGCGCGTAATGAGGTTAACCCGGCCGTTAGGGGTACCGAGGGAGGGATCTCGGGGGCTAGCGACCCTCACATATTGGTGTCAGAAACGGGACGATCCCCCGCACCCCCAAGGGAAAGAGGCCCCCCAACCCAGATTAAAATCAAATGCACATTTACGGGCAAAGGAATTCCATCATGGAAATCGTTTGCCCGCAGCATCAGAGGGGCTAAAAAAGTTAATGGGTGGTCAGATGAGGAGGCGTTGCAGCAGTTAGAGTTACATTTAGATGGGCGGGCAGCTGACTTTGTGGAAGCTTTGCCCGCAAGCGCACAAACTCAGTGGGAAATAGTAATGTGCGAACTCGAACGGCGCTTCGGCGCCTATGACGAGGAGGATGCGCAGGCGGCCTTAGAGGCACGCCGTCGCCAAGCCGGCGAGGATCTGCGAGATTACGCCGAGGATGTACGCATGTTGACCCAGCTCGCGTACCCAGAGTACGAGGCCAAAATAATTGAGGGCCTCGCCGCCGGTAAAATCCAACGATATTTGGCACACACCTCGTGGTGGCAGCCAAATGTAGACGGTGCACGCCTCTCCTTTAACACCCTCGTCGAGCGCGCGCGCAAATGCGAAAAACTCTCGGGTGAGCGCGCACAGCCTCGAGGGAGGGGACGAGAGTGCGCCGTGGCGAGCCTACTCTCCGACGAGGAGGAAGAGATCGCCGTCGCAGTAAGGGGACGGGCAAGGGAGCCCCAGAGACCCAGCGAGAAAACCCCGGGGTGGGTAGCTGGGTTACAGGCTGGCATAGGAGAAATACGCGAGGAAGCGAATACAAATATGACCAAACTGCAATCCTCCGTTGAGACCATCCGATCAGAGATGGGGGAACTAGACTCCACGGTAGGAGGGCTAACTGGAAGGATAGCCCGACTAGAAGCAGAGTATGAGCAGCAGCGCACTGGGGGAGGAGGGAGTGGGAAGAGAGCCCACTACGGAGCCGCCACCCCTCCCCGGGCGTGTTATGTGTGCGATCGGCGAGGGCATCTCAGGAGAGACTGTCCTCAGGTCGCCCGAGCTAGACAAGAGCTAAGGTCAAACACTAAGGCCCCCCTAGAGAGGGGACCACCGGGGGGTGAAATCGACGTAGCCCCAACACAAACAAGCTGTAGTGATAATGGCGAGCAAGTGATCTCCACACAGGTTCCAGCAACAACGCCCACGGAAACGGTGACTCCTGGCGGCTGGCTACGGGAGCTGGTGGCGGGGATCACGGGGGCCACGTCGCTGGTGGAAGGGGAGGTAAACGGAGTGCGTACCCGAATTCTGCTGGACACGGGGGCGGTGGCCTCGCTCGTGAGCGCAGCGCACTGCAGCGCGATCGGGGTTGACGTGCGTCACCTGCAGGCACCGGACCGCGCGCTGCACACGGCGAGCGGAGCCGGAATGGGGCTGCTGGGGAGAGCCACCCTAGAGGTCCGCATAGGCAGTCAGGTGTGCACCCAGGAGTTCTACGTGTCGAGTGCGTTGTGTCACGAGTGTATCGCAGGTACCGACCTCTTAGAACGGCTAGGACTCAACGTGCAACCCCGCCAGCGATGCGCCACCATGGAGAGCAACGGCGAGCGGATACCGTTCTTGGGACGAGAACCGACGCGCCCCCGCTTCGCACCTGTGGCCGCTATCCTGGCGACGGCAGTCACCATCGGCCCGCTCACCGAGATGCTGGTGCCGGTGGCAACATCCCCCACCGACCCCACGCTCCGACCATCAGGAGAGGTAATGCTAACTCCTCACCCGGAGTTGGCAAAACGGTATGGGGTCGTGGGATCCGCCACGTTGGTAAACGCAGATGGGGACCGATTGTTTATGCGGATGTTTAACCCCCACAGTACCCCAGCGATACTGCGGCGGCGCACCCCGATAGCCACCGTACACCCCCTGCACGCACGCCACTCTAACGACTCGGTGTTCGCACTCTGGGCTGAGGACCCCGGTCGTTCTGAGGGTGACCAGGACCTGGCCTGGCGAGTCGGCCCGACTCCCCGAGCCGAGGTCATTCCCCTGCTCGACGCGTTACATGTACCATGGGCGGATTTACCTAAGGGAGAGGCCGATCGGCTGCGCGAGTTACTGCGGGAGTATGCCGACGTATTCAGTGAGCACGACTCGGACGTGGGTCGGACCGATCTTGTTAAGCACCAAATTGACACCGGTGCAGCCCGACCCATCAAACTCCCTTCGTACCGAGTGGGCGCACCCGAACGCGCCCAAATCAAAGAGGCAGTTGGGGACATGCTTCGCGATAACATAATTCAGCCCTCGGCGAGCCCCTGGTCAGCCCCAGTGGTACTAGTTACGAAAAAGGATGGGTCAACCCGGTTCTGCGTCGATTACCGTAAACTAAATGCAGTCACGCTCGGCGATGCCTTCCCCATACCCCGCATCGATGACACCTTCGACAGCCTCGCCGGAGCGCGATATTTTTCCACCCTCGATCTCGCGTCCGGGTACTGGCAGGTGGAGATGGCGGAGGAGGATCGGCCGAAAACCGCATTCACCACCCCGATGGGACTATTCGAGTTTCGAGTACTCCCGTTCGGACTCACCAATGCGCCTGCGACGTTCCAGCGGCTGATGGAGTTGGTGATGCGGGGCTTGCAATGGGAACAGTGCCTGATTTACTTGGACGATGTGATAGTGTTCAGTAGATCTTTGTCTGAGCATTGGTCCAGGCTACGAGAGGTGTTCCAGCGATTGCGAGCGGCTCATCTCAAGCTCAAGCCACGTAAGTGTTACATCGCACAACGCGAGGTGGGGTACCTCGGGCATCGCGTCAGCGAGGCAGGCGTGCACACTGATCCGGAGAAGGTACGCGCCGTAGTGGAGTGGCCACGGCCAAGGAATCTGACGGAGATCAGATCATTTTTGGGGCTCGCCACCTATTATCGTCGATTTGTAAAGGGATTCAGCGAGATTGCACGCCCCCTCACCCAACTCACCTCCCCTAAGCACCCCTACCAGTGGACGGGGGCCTGCCAGACGGCCTTCACCACTCTCAAAGACCACCTCACCCACGCCCCCACCCTCGCTTTCCCCGATTTTACCACCGATTTTATTTTGGACACCGACGCCTGCAGCAGCGGGCTGGGCGCGGTGTTGTCACAGGTACAGGATGGGACGGAACGAGTCATCGCGTACGCCAGCCGGACCTTGAGTGGGGCCGAGCTGAACTATTGCGTGACCCGCCAAGAGTTGTACGCCGTGATTTTCGCATGTAAGCAGTTCCGGCCGTATTTGTACGGCAGGAAATGTCGCGTACGCACTGACCATTATGCTCTGCAGTTCCTTCTCACATTCAAGGAGCCGCGGGGGCAGATGGCCCGGTGGTTGGCGCAGTTGCAGGAGTACAACCTGCAAATCGAGTATCGGGCTGGCCGGACGCATGCAAACGCGGACGCCTTGTCGAGGCGACCCACGGTGGACGCTGAGACAAGGGCGGAGGAGGCCTGCCCGTGCTTCACGGGGGGACGCTGCCGGCAGGCAACGGACCCCCGAGCGGCCGCGGCCACTGACCCCCCCCCAGCGAGAGAGAGTGCAGTGTGCGCCACAGAGGCCCTCACAGGTGGCACCGAGGATCCCGTCGACCGCACGGCAAGCGCGGGACCCGCGGCTCGGGACCCGATCGGACGGATCCAGGAGGACGTCGGCTGCGCCTTCCCGGGCCTGAACGACGAGCAGCTGAGACAGACCCAGCAGCGAGATCCCGATCTGGCGGCAGTGGAGGCGGCACTGCGGGAGGAAAAGAGCGCCCTGCCAGGACCCTGGAGCGGTTTGTATGCCCGGTTGTGTGTGCAGAACGGAGTGGTACGGGAGTTAACCGAGGCCGGCCAGCCGGGGTGCATCTGTGTTCCTGCCCAGGTGCGACCCCAGCTGCTTCGGCTGGTGCATGACCACCCACTCGGGGGCCACGATGGGGAACGACGCACTCGAGAGACCCTGCGTCGCCAGTATCTCTGGCCCAAATTGGCACAAGACGTGGCGGCCTGGGTACAGGGCTGCCGCGCCTGTCAGCAGTGCGGGCCGAAACCGGCACGATACCAGGTACCCCTAAGGCCGTTCCGCGTCAGCCGCACGAATCAGCTGGTCGGGATTGACCTACAGGGGCCATTCCCGCGATCCCATCGAGGCAACCGATATATCCTAGTCGCAGTAGAGTATTTCACCCGCTACCCCGTGGCAGTGGCCATCCCTGATAAAACGGCCTTGGTGGTGGCCCGGGCATTCGTGGAACACTACGTACTTAAGCACGGGATCCCAGAACGAGTCCTCACCGACCAGGGTAGCGAGTTCGAGGCCGAGTTGTTCCAGGCACTGTGCCGAGAGTTCGGAATCCAGAAGGACCGAACCACAGCGTACCACCCCCAAGCGAACGGTATGGTGGAGCGCATGAATCAGACCCTGGCGGGGAAACTCAAACGTATGGCGGCCGCAAATCAACGGGATTGGGACGAACACCTCCCCTACGCCCTTTTCGCCTACGCCACCACCGTACACACGTCGACGGGACAAACCCCGTTTTTAATGATGTTCGGCCGTGAGTCTCGTTTACCCGCAGATCTGCTATTCGGCGTCCCTTCCCCCCAGCCGGAGGAAGGAAGCCGCCCCGTGGAACACCTGTTGGAGACCCTGCGAGAAGCCCGAGGTCGAGCATACCCGCAAGGGGAAGCCGCGCATCGGCGGCAGGAACAGGGCACCCGACCCCGCATGGAACCCCCCTTATTCCTGACAGGCGCTAAGGTGTGGCTACACACCCCTCGCGTCGGGGCCGGGCAGGTGGGGAAACTGACGACCTACTGGCGGGGACCCTGGACCGTGGTGCGACAGATCTCCCCCTGGACGGTACTAATTTATGGCGGGGAGAGGGATCGAGAGACGGTGGTCAACGTCCGCCGCTTAAAACCGTGGAAAGCGGCCCCGGCGAGAGAGAACCCCGTCACTCGAAGGCCCCGTAATCCCGGAGTACCCGCACCCCTCGTGTTGGGGGGCCTCGCACCCTACATGGGCCCCGCCGGGCCCCCGAGACGCCCCGACCCCGCCAGGGGACGGCGCGGACGACGGCCCCTAAACCCCTCCGCTTCTGAGTTTGTACCCCAGCCCGCAGGTACCGAGGTACAGGGAGAGCCGCTGGAGTGGAGGAGGAGGCCGCCGCAGGAGCTGCAGAGGACGGAGCCACCCACCCCGAGACCAGCCACGAGGGCCGGACGGACCCCCCGGATCCCGCAGCGTTTCCTCGTGGGCGCGGCTCAAGCAAGGTGCTCCAGTCAACCCGGGACGGGGACCAGCACCTCGGGGGGCTATGTCATGCCGCCGCCACGAAGCCGTTCAGCAGGCGCCCCATCTAAGACCTCGCCACCACCAAGCGACGGAGCCGACCCCGCGTCCCCCTCACCTCACCTCGCACGAACACACCCGCACGCATTCCCCCCCCCCCCATAGAGCTCGTGGGGAGGTCACCTGGCCGACCGGTTTTTATCCGAGAAGCCCTTATCGGGATTAAACTTTCACGGTTTCCGGCGATCAGGGAATTGGACGACCTCCCCCGTGCTACGTGGCGCCGCGGCGCTGCGACCAGCCTTAATATGGTGGGGTCGCGGCATGGGGCATTCGGCCACCGCGGTGGAGGCGCATTTTCCCCCCACACACACCCCCACGGGTCGACGAGACAGGCGGAGGAGGGAGGGGACAGCATGAATAGCGGGACCGCATGGACTCTTGCGCATAGTCATGGAGGGTTGGGAACATTATGCTTGAGCGCACAGGCCCCATTGTTAGGAAGGGTAAGGGAGTAATTAGGATGTACGCCGCCAACGCCGCTCACTGATTAGCATATCAAAAGCGCCGGAACCGCCGTGCGCGGGCTCGAGGTGCACGAGCCCATTGTTCAGCGCAGCCTCCCTTTGATGTAGGGAGGATAAATAGTGGGGCAAAAAGGGGAAATCGCTCTCTTGCTCCGAGAAGCCAACGTCCAGGACTGCCCCAGCTCTGCCCTCCGGACGTCCGTGCGACGTGTCGAGGCAAGCAGCGAGGAAAACCCACGGAACGTCGAGTGCCTCAAACCGTGAGTAAGGAGGTAAGAGTGTTGCGTGAACGATAAATAGGGAATAGGTTCCGGGTTAGTAGAGTAGGCAGCCTCGTCGATTCATACTGACTCAACAACCAGTCCCACGTAGCAGACAATAAATCATTAATAGCTGATCGTGGCCTCGTGTGATCTCGTGTTATAAGTGTGAACGCGTGTGGTACTGTGTATGCGTAAGCTCGCGGCGTGCGTGATCAGCGTACCCCAGGTGCGCGATCATAACGTGAGCGGCGAGCGCGGCGCAGAGCGGCGCAAGAGTGGGTATCGCGTGTGGAGCTGTATGCGTGTGTGCGCGCACGTTCACGACGTGTATAATACAGGTGCGCGATCCTAGCGTGAGTGGTCAGGGTTGAGTGAGTGCCGTGCAGAGCTGTGTGTGGGTGTGCGCGTACGTAATTAAACATGCCTACTACGCGGACCCGCGGGGGAGGGGAATCCTGGAGCGACGGCTCTCACCCCATGGGTGAAGAACGCAGCAGCGGTTCGCCTAGCAGCGAGGGGGCGCGTAATGAGGTTAACCCGGCCGTTAGGGGTACCGAGGGAGGGATCTCGGGGGCTAGCGACCCTCACACTGTGACGATTCCACCTGAAGACGGAAGCTTGTGTTGCCTCCGAAACGTCGTGATTTATTATATTATTTCCATTATTTCTTCTATTTTTATTATTATTTATCTTTTATTTTTTTTTACCTACGTGACTTTACCGAAAAAACCTAAGGGTATGAATCCTTGCAGTCACGAAAGCGTCAAATCTAGAATGCTTCACGACCTTTATTTTAGCATGGGTTTGCGAAGGCAGGGGAGCGTTGACTTGCAAGCGTAGATGTACAAAACGATGGATTTCGCTGCACTGCCGTCTACTGCCCACCACGTAGCCCGATTGAACCCGCTGTGTGCATTGCTGGTCACCCGCCCAAGCTCTCGAGACCTCCTTACAGCGTCGAGCCCCGTCACAACCTCCAGGTGCACTCCACGCGATTCGCTCACTTGCTAACTAACGAGGGGGCGGGGGGTCCCTCAAATGGAATTGCAGAGGAAGAGACCAAGGGGCTGAGCCAAGAACGAGATGGAGTGGAATGTTTCGGGAAGGAGGTGAGAGGTGGATGAAGAGATGGAAAGGACGAGAGCGCGTAGAGACATGTACGATGACTGGGGGCGATGGTTGGTGGTGGTGGTGGTATGCTCTTTAAAGTTTTATTTTTTTAACCAGGCAAGTTCCACCGGAGCTGCTATATAGCACCTGGCTATCGCAAAGTATAGCGCAACGAAGTGGCTTGTGGAAAGTTTATATTCGCCAAAAACTCTAAAAGCATGTTTCTAAATTTAGAGGGAAAACCGGGGGACTCTGAGAAAAATCCACGCGACCACGGGGTGAGACAAATACACAGTCAGGGCTGGGATCGAACCCACAACCACCTGCATACCAGGCGAAGTAGGTGACGTCAAATACAATAGCGGAGTGGCAGCCAAGGAACGGAACGAGTCGGAGCACGACCACTGTGGAGACGGAGCGATTCTGGATGAATTGCTACATCGCAGGATTGCGAAAGATGACCGGCGGCTGGGAAGAATCCTTCATCGAGCAGTGGATCGAGCATGTCAGAAATCATGACGACGTTCTTCCAGTTATTAAGTCTCCGATGTAGTTTATCGCTCCCGCATCCCACAGTCGGAATAATTAAGACTTGGAGGACCGGGCGGCCGAGTGTGGCACGGCAGATACTTTAATGCCTCGCCGGTGGCCTCCACCTAATCCGGCCGTGGCCGCGCGGTGCTCTGCGTGGATTAAATAAAAACACTGAATAATTAATGCGCAATATTTTCAGGGGGCTCGTGAATTATGCAAGGAGTTGGAGGGGGGGGCAGGCAGGGTGCATGCGCGCGGTGCAATGCAGGCCGGGTGGGCGGGTGGACACGACGAAGCGTGGGGGGGGGGTGGTGATCGTCGCTTCTGTCTCATCGTGTCGAGCAAAGTGGCACCGACTCGTGTGAGAAAGTCGAACATGAAGCCGTGCGTCCGTGACGCTTACCTGCCCGCACGGAGGCTGCTGCTGCCGTGTGCCACGTGGCTACTGGTCATCATCGGCCATCGAGGTACGTGGTCGTGCTTGGGGGGGGGGGGGGTAAGACAGACGTGGAGATGCCGTGCAAAGACGAACAAAAAATCCTCTGTGTAGCCTGTCACAGACTGTTGGGGCAAGTGCTGTTAGCGAGCAGCACCTGTGAAGGCCGGCACGGCACGCGAGGGGGTGGGTGGCCAGCACCACGACCGGCCGCCTTTGTCTCCCCGGTGGCGATGTTTACACTCCGCACCAGGTACTCATTCGAGGCTGAGTCGACCTATGGGAGGCCCCGGACCGGTTCAGATAATCGTTGCCGGGATTGAGTTGAAATCGAACTCTGGTGGTCGGGTTCGTAGCGCGCTCACCGCTACGCCACCGCACCCCACCGCGAGACCGGGCACGCAACCTCGCAAAGGACGCGGCAACGAGGACGTCGTTCTTGGTGGTGGAGGGTGGTGGTGATGGTGATGTTGGTAGTGGTGGAGGGTGGTGGTGGAGGGTGGTGGTGGAGGGTGATGTTGGTAGTGGTGGAGGGTGATGTTGGTAGTGGTGGAGGGTGGTGATGTTGGTGGTGATGTTGGTGGTGATGTTGGTGGTGGTGGAGGGTGGTGGTGGTTTCTCTGTTTCGTTAACGTCGCCGCGACTTCCCGCTGGTACCCGGGTAGGGGAGTGGGGTTGGCAAAGCGACTTCCCCAGCCTTGTGCTTCCATTCCTTCCGTCGTCGTCCCCTGCTGGGTAGTGGCCTCCGAACTTTGGTTTCCAGATCGCTGCCATTCTCGTCGTTAATCTTGACCAACCCCCCCTCTCCGCTGGTCATCCTTGACACCACGATTCGCCTTGCGTTTGGGGGACCAAGACCGGGGCACCGGTGACGGCTTGGAGCTGTTTACTCCAATCTAGATTGATGTTAACGCCCTCGCCTGGTATGCAGGAGGTTGCTGATTCTATCTCGACCCCGACGCCTGCTGCTGTATATTTCGAGTTTGCGTGTTTCCCTCTCTCCCCGTGGGCGCGTGGGTTTGTTTAGGGGTCCTCCCGTTTTTCCCCTCCACATTTTAGAACTGCGACTTTAAATTCGCTGCGATAAATTTCCGCGCGATGCGCCACTACTGTTGTTGAGCCGTCATTTGTGAGGGTCCAGGTCGTTTCTGAAAAAAATCACTGCGTAGCTCAGTGCGCCTTACACCCGATGAAAACTAAAATCTCGAGAGAGTTTCGTTCGTAGTTTAATGTGTACGTGTAAAAAGAAATGCGTACCTGCTGTCTTGTGCCCTGTACCCATCTGTGACACAGCACTGACTGATTGTCCCTACGCCAGACCAAGACGCGTGTGTGTTTGCATGTTCAGCAGAAGCACCGTGTGTGGTTGATGCAGTCACTTGATTCCACGCAGAATGTTTCTATTTGGTGTTTGAACGTCTTAACACCTGTTGTGTTGCCAGAAAGAGTCAAATCTATTCTTGTTTTTCATACTTTGATGCTGGCAAAAAAAAAGGTCCAATTTAAACAAACAAAAAAGACATCGGAATTTCATGAAGCGCATTGTGGTTCCTCGTCTTAGTTCACCATTCAAATTAAGTGAAGTCCTTTTTTGTTACTTATATTCTCTCCACAAGAACGCCAATTGATATTTTGAGTAAAGTCACGTAAAACGAAAATAAATTAAATAATAGAATACGACATTTCGATTGCAAAACAAGCAATCGTCATCATGTAGAATTTAATTTGTGTGTCTCCGTGTCTGTTTTGTCTCTCTCTCAAATTCAGTTCTACCTGGTCACGGTTGCTTGTGTTGCAATCGAAACGTCGTATTCTATTATTTAATGTATTTTCTTTCTACGTGACTTTACCGAAAGAACCAAAGAGTAATTCCTGCATCACGAAAGCTTCAAATCAAGTTTAATATTTTGAGTTTCATAGAATATTCTGTAAAACAGCTCCCCCCCCCTCCACATCGCAATGTGCCGCGGAATTTTTGGGAATCGCACGTCCCAAGCTGGGTTCGGACGGAACTCTCCGTGCCGTTCAGCGCGTTGATTCAAGCCGGCCTGACTCTGCTGCTGCTGAGACCGCCGTGGTGTCGAAACCGGTGGAGAGGTTTTAGTCTGTTTTTGCTCCTCTTTGGACCAATGCTGCCCAAATGACGCACACTCTCAGAAGGCCGGTGCAGCTGATTGTGGGTTGTGTAAGAAATAACCTTACATTTGTTTTTGTATTTTGTTGGAGAGACGGTTATATGTGAACGAGCCATTGTCCGCTTATTTGATATCATCAAAGTAAAAATGTGGGCGAGCGTGACCGCCTGGTAGCGGTGGCGGGCGCGATGATGTCCGGTTGACGCTCGGTCTGTGTTGACTTGTTTGGGGGTCTTTATGGGAACGACAACATGGCTTGCCTGGCTAATTTCAGCGCTTAAGAATGCCTTGTTAATTCTGTGTGTGTCCTATAGGTTTATTTTCCGTGCTTTGTTTGCCTGCGTGTTGTAAAACGAACGTCGCTGCCGTTATCTATTTTGTCTTGTTGCGCGCTCTTCAAACACGTTTCCGACAATTTTAGACATCGGCTCTCACGACAAACATCACGATGCGTTCACGAGAGTTGAGCTTTTTTTGTTGTTGCGAAGACCCGATGATGCTGCCTGCGATCTCCGGCGAAACGTCGGACACATTTTTTAAAACACATTTTGTTTGGGCTTTTCAGCATTCATCCATCGGTCTTGAAATTAAAACAATCAGCATATTTTCCCCACACGTGACACAACTTACTTTCATTGTTTTTGTCGGGTGGTGGAGGGTTATGGTAAAAAATAAAATTACATGATACACTACACGACGACCTAAGCCAAGAGATTCCAAATATGAATCAAATGTGCGGTGATATTCATAGGGTTGACTGTCAAGAACCCGCCCGTGTATTGTACCCTTCGTGCGGAATTTGCACGAGGGTACCGGTAGCATTGCTGTAGTTGTCGATAACGCTGCGTCCTTAAAATAACACAGGCAACGTTTCGGGCGATAATCCTTCTTGATAGCACATACATTACTAATAAGTGGTCGTCGTGGTAGTACGATATTAAAGTAATGACCTTGCCAAAAGTCACTTCCATTTATTTGTATAAACGTTTGGAGAGTGTTAAAGTGAATGTAAAGTAATCTACAGTTCTGTGAAATTCCCTGTTGGAGCAAGGCATCCCACAGCAGCCATTGCTGTTGTCTGACCATACTGCACCACCGATCACCAATTTGTCACTGATGTTAGCCGTGGCTGTGATTCGAACTCTGGTCGCCAGGTTCATAGCGCACTGCATGAACCACGGCGCCATCGCTCCCTCGTTGTCAGTATTACTTGGCTATAATGAATGTTGGATAATAATGTCGATATAATGTAACACGTTCGTTATGAGGCAGGACGGTGAGAGATCGCGATCATTTGGGGTGGGGAGGGAGGCCTTCATCCAGCAGTGTATTGATTTCGACTGATGATGAACGTAGCATATTCACAAGCGCTTTAATATCATCATCGTACTTTATTTTTAAATACAGCAACAAACCCAAACGGCAACAAATCCGTAAATCTATAAACGTCAAAGTCTGCAGTCGGAATGCCGTTAGAGCATCGTAAGCTATACCAGCAACGCTTTATTGGAGCAGTAAATAGCAGCGCATTCATATTCTCCGAATATTCCCCCGAGGTTAAACTTTGCGCTGAGCCAAGCAACGGGCATCTCGTGGCAGCGTTGACACTAATGAGGCTAACAAATGGGCATTAGAAACGCTCTCTTGTCATGCGGCAGGACAGATCTCCTCCTCCGGTCCGATGATAAGTGGCTAAACGATGACTAGGAACAGGGACGATGTGCTCTTTGCATGCACATGTGCGCAGTGTGTAACATGACAATCCAATTTTGCTTTGCCGTTAAAAAATAATAATACAAATAACCGAACGAGGATTCACGATTATTTTATTTTGGGTTAGATCGTCGCGCAGATTCAATGTCAAATCGTTTTGCCTGTAAACCCTCCTCTACCGACAGAGCCAATCAAATCAAGTTGTTACGTCATGGGGTAAATATGCCAATTCATTGGGCAAATACCATGTGCAATTAATTTTACCCAATTAAAATATCAGCAACACCAGGAATGTTGAAAAACCCAAGCAAATGTTGACAATTTGGTATAAAATGTGACAATTTGGTACGAGATGTGACAATTTGGTACAAAATTGTCAAAATTGTCAAATTTTGTATGTCAAATCAATCGGCACATTTGCCCATGATGTAATAACCTGATTTGGTTGGCCCCGTCGCTGGGTGGTGGAAGTTTATAGTTTTTTTGTTAAGTGACATTATACCCACACTATGATCTAACAAAAAAAGCGAATTTGCTACCCTAACTAGTTTTAAAAACCTTCCAAAGCACCAGTGTTGTTTGTTTGTTCATTTATTTATGTTCGGGTTTATTTATGTTGGGGCTGTGCTAGGTTAAGTGGATTTAAGTGGCTGTATACATATTAATAAACAAAGACAGAATACCGCCCTTTCAGACCGCATGAAATGTTAGGGCGAGTACATTGAAGCGAGCACCTATTAGGTCTGTTCACAGCCCACCAGGGGATGATGCTTGGGGCAGGCACTAACAGTACCCTCGTCTAACGCTCGTCTCTCCCTCGTCTCTCCAAACACTGACGCCTTCAGCTTTCCACACCAGACATGGTCATCATCTCAACCAACGCCATTAAAGCACCACGCTTTTTTTTGCTATTGTCGCTCGAGTCCGACTCAGATGCCACCGTTGTTTTTTGGAAATCTGACAAACAGGTTCCACCTTTAACCGTGTCCCGTCGTCTCGCTTCGGGTCGTTGCTCGAGTCACCGACGCGATGCCACCACAACCTCACCATCGCGTGATTTCTGCTCGATCCCTTCAGGCGTTGCACCGTCAACACCCGTTCCTACAGCCTCATCATCACCACCAGCCTCTGGGCTTTAGGTCGTCCGCTTGGTAGCTGACCTCTGAACGCCACTCCAAGCCTGCCTTGGTAGCCTGCCCTGCTCACTTGTCCCACCCATCACAACCTCCTCCCTCTGCCTAATTACACCTCCATCACTTTCCTGCCACGTTCTATTCCCAACCTCCAAGTTGCTTGCCATATCCTCCTCCACCCTGCTCGCTTGTCCCACCCGTCACAACCTCCTCTTCCTGATTGTATCTCTACAGCGCTCTCCTGCCATAGTCTATTCCCAACCTCCCACGTTGTTTACCCCACTGGGTTGGTCTGAAATGATCGCCCAAAGAAAGGAGGTGACGTCATGCGTCGTCTGACATTGGAACGGAACGTGACGCTCTCATCGCTCATTAAGACGCGTCGTGGAAAGCGTTGGTCAGCTCGGCGCGAGTACATCTTGAGTTCTGGTCATGCGCACCAGCGCAAAGCTATCACGAAGCTCACCGTCAGTTCACGTACGAGTCTATAGTCTGCCGATGCTACGACAGTATGTGGGTTTTACGCACTTTAACTTAACTTGCCCTGTTGTCTGTTTATATTATTTCAATTGTTTGACGCTTAAATATCGTCGGGTCTACGAAGCCGAACGAGCTGAATTTGTGTACACAGACTCGTAGTCGTTTCGCGTGACAATTAGAGATTTCATTCAAAGAACCGGTCCAGGTCCCACCGATCCTGGGCCTGTTTGTGTGATTTTACTTGAAAATGTTTTACACTATTTAAAATATATGATAATTATGCAGACAATACTTAACTATTGTTATTTTCTAGATTGAGATCTTAGGGTGAATATATACATATACATATTATTTTGCAAGATTAACATAAAAAGGTAAAAAAAATTCAATGCACACACTTTTATTTGCGCTCAAACGTTGACCATACATTATTTTGACCCAAGAATTAATCAAATTTGATGTGCTGAATAAAAGTGGGTGGCTTGCATAAAGTAAATTAAACATATTGAAAGGAAACTAACCCCTTTAATTCAGCACATAAAATTAGATTAATTCTGGATTTAAACTACGTAATTTTCTACTTTTGAGTGCAAATAAAAATGTGTGCATTAAAAAATATTTTGTTTACTACCTAATTCAATAATTGCCAAGTAATTATTTCAAACGTTGGACGGGTGACGGCCGACGCACAGCGGCATGCTGCTCCTTTTCTTTCGAGTAGCGTCACGGGATCTTAAGCGGTCCGCTGTTAAACGCTGACGACGCGCAGTCGATAATGACAATGTCAAAGTCGTAACGCCGCCGCCGCTGACGCCACCGCTGACGCCATCAAGCCATCGAACAGCTTTCTTGGCTCAGCCATCGAACAAAGACGGCCCCAACTGCATCGCACGGCGCTTTCAGTCGCTCTCCTGTGGCCGTCTGGAACGCTCTTCCTTTCGATATCAAGAAGCCACTGAGAGCTGTGCACTTTTAAATCATCGTCATCTAGGTTGAGTACTCATTACTTTCGAACTGCTTTTTGTGTTTAGTTTTGTTGTCCGTCCCCCGCACCTCCGATTAGCGCGGTTGGCTACGTACGGTGCGAAAGAAGTTCAACATACATACAGTGTTCGCTTACTTTCGTAAGAGAGGGAATAACTCAAGAGGCGGGAGGAGTATCCAGGAAGGCAGCAACCAGGTGGTGCGCCAAGGCTACCCAAATTTCCCAAGCTCTGCGGTCCTCTATATATATCAAAATGCTATCGGCCAATTAATGCGTGTTTGTACACGTGGGAGGAAACCCGAGCGGCCAGAGAAACTCCACGCGTGCGAGGGAGCAACACTCTACCCCATACTAATGGAACAGGTGGAGTCCGCATTTGTTGTATACCACCTTCTCCTGGCGTACCAGGCTTTGACACCTCGACGCCCACGGCAATGGAGCTTCTCAACATCTGTGCGGTGATCCGCCAACCCTCGCTGCCTCCACACAGTGCTGGATTACAGGCAGCCACGTGCATAGCCGGCACCGCTCAGCTATAATCAATACACCCGCAGTAATAACCAGGGCGGCCAATGGCCTCGAACTGTGAACCTCTCGGATAATTTTTCTTCCTCGTATCCCCCCCCCACCGCCGGGGCCAACGCTAACCCGTGGCGTGTGTGGGCATGCGTGGGCACGACTGCAGCGGCTCCGTGCTATGGAGCGGTGCTGTGCGACGCCTCCTCGCGCAGGGCGACCTGGGAGAGCGGCGCGGGCACCCAGTGTCCCACGGACAACTTCAGAGGTATCTCCTCATCCTCCTCATTCTCCCCCCACCCACCCACCCACTCAATCGCTGCTCATCATCACGACGTGGTGGTGCACGTGCACAATTAGAACAACAACAAGAACGACAACAGATTCATCAATAACACTGTGTGTGGCCTTTAAAGGGAAAAAAATAGAGAGAATAGGTTACTCCGTTTAACACGTGGTAGGCGTTCGCGACCAATATTATCCATAGTAGAGAGTTTTTTTGGTTAGATCGCGTAAATATGAATGTGTCGTTAAACCAGCCACCACCGAAACAGCCAAATTAGTAAGGTTTGTCACGTAAACAAAACATGCCAATTCGTTATTAGTCCAGCGCACCGGTGTGTTGGAGAGTATTGTAATGTTATGGGTTTACTCTCCAACACAAACAACATGCTCTGATTATATATGATGCATTATCTTTGAAACTGAGTGGCCTACACTAGAGACAGCCTTCTTTATGGCCTTGTCTCACCGCCAGTGTTAGACCGGAGAACGCCAAAATGCGAACAGCACGAAGCCAATGCAGGTATCAGAGCGTTTATAGCTCAGGTTGAGCAGCTATATAATGGGACATCCTTCTCGCCAGGATCAAAGTATGAAAAATAAGAGGATATTGCATGATGCCGAGTCTATTGAATTATGGACACTTGATTCCTCGCAAAAGTTTTCTATTTGGTGTTTGAAGATCGTAACGCCTCCTGTTTTATTTCCTAAAAGGGTAAAACCTATTCTTGTTATTATTTTTCACAGCAGGTTATTTGGTGACGCTGCTGTTGCGTTGGCAGTGGTGCACCAAATCAACAACTCGACACATTCATCACTTACACAGTTGTGGCCTTGAAAGGAAGGAAAACATAGAGATCTAATAGGGGACGTTTCAGGCGATGTTCCTTCTTCATAGCTTGTGCACGCCGTGACGTTTCTCAGCAGCAACATCACCCAGCAGCAGCGTAACCACCATCATCATCATTTAGCGTTTGTACGTACCGCACGTACCGCACCAGCTTGCCACGTGAGAACGTTTACAATCTATTGCTCAATCATGATTATTACGTCTGTTTAAGCAGGAAAGCTTCATTTAGTCTCAAGAGGCTATTGCAGGAGGGTCCTGCCAAGTGTTTTTCAGTCAGGGGCGATGCTGCTTCTGCTGCTGCTGCTGTGTGCAATGCTGATTGTATCACGTGCGGGCAATATTCCAGGACTGGGACGTTTGACCAATTCCAGTTGCAAAACAGGGGGGAGAAATACAAAAAATGATACCAGATCATATATGTTGAATGTCGCCTACAATATATTTATTATTTTAAGAGTGTTGGTGACAAATTCCTTTTTTTAATTGTGCTTGCGCACCTACCCGAGTAGCAGTGGGCCTACCAGGGTGCCACGGTGGCTAGGAGATGTTAACTACCTCGCCTGGTGTACAGGAGGTTGTGGGTACGATCCCCGACCCTGACGCCTGCTGCTGTATATGTGAAGTTTGCGTTTTTCTCTCCCCGTGGTCGAGTAGATTTTTCTACGGACCCTCCGGTTTTTCCCTCCCACATTTTAGAATCAAAATCACACGTTTAGATAATTTGACTGCTATAAATGTCCACGTGATAAGCCACTTCGTTGGGCTATCATTTGTGGCCAGGTCGCTTCTGAAAAAGAGCTACATAGCTCAGTGACCCTAACCTGTTCAAATAAACATAGTTTATTGTTAGTAGCTGAGCAGTTATTGGTGCTAGTAGTGGAGTGCGCGTGGCTACGTAAAAGAGGGCGGGGTTCAAGATCACCACGTGTCCTGGTTGAGACAAATCCGTGATTATGGTGACCCGGGGTCACTCTTGCGAATGAGACTTCATCCTGGTCTCTTGAATCCTCCGCTGGTTAAACACAACCATCCCTTGAGCCACCCAGACACGTGGTGGCCTACACAGTGGTCGGTGGGCAGCTTTGACGGGAACGTGGAAAGTGCTGCCCACCTCACCTCGCCCGCCCCCGCCCCCAGGGGAAGCGGAGCGTCCACTTGCGCCCGAATGCGGAGTCATCGTTTCGGACCCCGATCGAGACGGCGGCGGCGAGGGCGGTGCCGCCGGTGCCGCCGCTGCCGCCGCTGCCGGTGCTGGAGGGACGTCGCCGCCACGATCGGCGCTCGCCGCCGAGGGCCCCGTGTTCTACGTGGGCAGTGGCAGCACCGTGGGCTGGAGGCGCCGCGCCTTCTCGCTGTACCCGGGAGGGCGCTCCGTGCTGAGCGCCGCTCACTGGCTGGCCCGCGCGGGCAACTGGACGGCGTGCGAGGTGGTGTACGACCCTGGTACGCGTGCCTCCTCTTGTGACGTGTGCACTGGGGGGGGGGGGGAGTGGTGGCGCAGCGGTTAGCGCGTTGCGTCGCGAACCCAGCAAGAGCCGAGCTTGATTCCCGCTCGAGGTAAACGTCAGTGGCGATTATTTTTTTCACCGCTCCTTGGCCTCCCCTAGGTCGACTCGGCCTTAAATGAGTACCCGCTGCTGTGTGAACGTCGGCACTGTGGAGTCGAAGGCAGCCGGGCGTGATGCTGTGATCGGGTGGCTGGGGATGAGGTGACGGGGATGCGGGGAGCGGGGGGGAGAGAATGGGAGAGGGGACTGTGGAGATGGGAGGACACATCGGCGGCGGGATGAGCGGCGAGAGCGGTGCACGAAGGAGGGAGCTGTGTGTGTGACGGAGGAGGAATAAACGGACAGGACCGCTTGCCCGCTGCATGTGCGTTTTATCTCTGCTCACCGGCTCGTCTGTTCATTTGGCCGTCAACGTAACCGTCTCTTTGCGAACTCGTGCCGTGGCCTCTCCAGGTCTGCACGTGTCCTTGACCGACACGGAGAGGTTCCTCACTGACCCCGGCCTCCAGTTCTACCTCAACAGCATGCCCCTGACCCCCGACGGACTCCTCGACGGCCTGGCGCTCTCCTCCACCCTGCAGCGCATCCGCCGGCGCGGCGTGAGTATTAATGGGCGTGGTGACATTCGTGGATGATGATGATGATGATCGTGATATTTGTATATCCTAAACCTTGATTTAGGATATTTGAACGCGGGAGGGACTTTGCGATCACCAGCCGGCGTCGCGGCTCTACTCCGCACGGCGCGAGACGTGGGTGCGTGCGTGTTTCTCTGCGACCCCTCTCTCTGTGTCCACTCCTCCCCATTCAGACGTTCACCCTGATCCTTCACTGCCGCCAGTCGCTCATCCTCCCCCTGCTCGAGAAGGTGGGTGGGGGACCGCATTTTCCACCGAAAGTCAGTAAGTCAGTACGCCGCCGCACGTTGGGTCGGGATCTGCGCCCAGGCCCAGGGAGGTGATTTTGAAGCCGCGTGCGGTGGCTGGTAGCCAGAGGGGCAGCCACTGTCTGGTAACATCCCCAACAAACGAGATATTACGAGCAGAAATCGTGGTATTTCAGAGTCCCTGTCACAAAGTGATATGGGCGTCGCTGTGGCGAGATGTTAACTACCTCGCCTGGTATACGGAAGGCCGTGGGTTCAATCTCGACCCTGATGCCTGTATATTTGGAGTTTGCATGTCTCTCTCCCCGTGGTCATGTGGATTTTTCTCAAAGTCCTCCAGGTTTTCCCTCCACATTTCGAATCAACGTCACGCATTTAAGAGTATTTGGCTGCTATAAATTTCCACATGATAAGCCTCTTCGTTGAGCTATTACAGCTATAAAGCTCAGTCGGCCTTACCGGGTAAAAGTTAAATAAAAATGCTCATTGTTTAGACATGAATGCAGGAGTAGGCTCACTTACCCAGTCAAAATACTGCTGTACTATTTAGTTTTCTTGCAAACTAATGCTCTGCTTTGGTATGAGTGTATAGTAGTAATAATGTTTTACAGCCCCCCTTTGTTAAACCACTTCTGGTCTCCCCACTCCGTGTACGGGTTGAGGAAATTATTTACCCATACCTCACCACGCCCGTCAGTTCGAGGTTAGCGAAGGCGGGGGGCATAGAAGTGCGGTACAACGATGGATTTTGCCGCACCACCGCTCGAAGCAGCTCCCACAGCGGTCCGTGACGACCTGGCGTACACGGTCGCCGCCTATCCAAGCCCTCTGCAGACTCCACGAGCTTGCTCGGCTTCCAAGAGCTGATGAGATGAGTGGGCATTGCGGGCAATCTGGTCGCAGGGAGGGCCACGTTAACAATAACGTGTTATTAACTAATAGGGTTTTTCCCCTTTTTTCTGGCAACAAAACTGACACCTTTTGCAAGGAATCATGCTTACATTAACCACAATACTTGCAGTCAAATGCAAACTAAAAACAATACTCTGATAATTTATGCATTGTCTTTGAAACTGATTGGTCCACACCAGAGACATCTTTCTTTAGAGCCTAGTCTATGGTGTTCGACCAGATGACGCCAAAAGGCGCACAACTCAAAGACAACGCACTACTAGATAAAATAACGTGTTACTCAGCTCGGTGTGTGTCACCGTGTGTGTGTGTGTGTTCAGGCGGTAGTGTGGCGGTTAGCGCTGCGCTGCGCTACGGAGCCTTGCGACCCGAGTTCGATTCCCGCTCACGGCCAACACCGGTGACGATTATCTGAACCGGTCCCGGGCCTCCCCTAGGTCGACTCAGCCCCAAATAAGTACCTGGCGCGGTGTATAAACATTACCACTGGGGAGACAAAGGCGGTCGGGCGTGGTGCTGGCCACCCAACCCCTCGTGTGCCATGCCGGCCTTCATAGGTGCTCGCGAACAGCATTTTCCCCAAAAGTCTGTTAAGGCTATATAGCGGATCTGTGTCTTTGCCTTTGTTTTGTTCAGGCGCTGTACTTTGGGATGATCGCGAGTCCTTACAACTGGATCATATCCCTCAAGGTGCGTGGCTTTGCGCAAGAGGAAGTAATGTCACGGAGAAAAACGCAAACATCAACACTGACGTGCAGGGTTTCCAGATCTGCAGTCATCACGACCCACCACGGTTACCAATTTACTCCCACATTCACCACCGGTTCCGCACCACACCTCGCCTCGCTACTCTCACCTTGCACTGAAGTTCACGGTAGAACCCTACGCAGCAGCGTCACTCAAAATCTGCTTTGGACATCAAGGTCTCGAACTGTTACAGCCTAATGTCGATATACACTACACTATACACTACGCTACTATACACTACACTATACAGGACTCTACACTACACTATACACTACTGTACACTACACTACTATACACTACACTATACAGGACTCTACACTACACTATACACTACTGTACACTATACACTACGCCACTATACACTACACTATACAGGACTCTACACTACACTATACACTACTGTACACCACACTGTACACTACACTATACACTACACTATACACTACACTATACACTACACTATACACTACGCTATATAGGACTCTACACTACACTATGCACTACACTATACACTATTGTACACTACACTATACACTACACTATACACTACTGTACACTACACTATACACTACTGTACACTACACTATACACTACACTATACACTACTGTACACTACACTATACACTACACTATACACTACACTATACACTACACTATACACTATTGTACACTATACTACACTATACATTACTGTACACTACACTATACACTACACTATACACTACACTATACGCTACTGTACACTACACTATACACTACACTATACACTACACTATACGCTACTGTACACTACACTATACACTACACTACTGTTACAGCCTCACGTTGGTTCTCTGCCATCGCCCAGTCGGTGTGGTACTCACTATATCCCTTTGCTCATCTGCAACATCAAGTTCACTCTGACTTTCATGAAACATGGAAAGGCCTCTCTCTATCTGTTTCATCGGGTCTTTCGAGCAGCCCTGAGCATGGCTCCACGCCTCTCAGTTATTGACTTGTCTGCAAAATCTAGCGCGTTATAAATGTCATCATTATTATTCGTATACAAATGAACTCGTTTCACGCTGCACGCGCCCGATGCTTGTTAAACACACCCGATGTGACACTCTGAACGATCCATGGTGTTGCACGCGCACACCGGGGATCTAAATCTTCTATCAATTCAGCTCCATGAACTCAGACGGGGTTAAATGCTAAGCACGCCACGTGGGGCATTATGAAACGCCGAGGGTTACACTGCCCCGCGAGAGAGACCGGAATGGATTATCCGACTAAACACGTCGCGCACAGAGCACAATTGTGATAAAACTGGATTTAACAAACAAACAAAAACATTGGCGAATCGATCTCGGCGCCTTGCTACATGACATCCCGCATCTGTTCGCAAACACCTGCGACACGGTTGCCATAGAGAACTTCCGCTCAAGTGAACGAGTGTGACTCTGTCCATGCAACCCATACCGTGGTTCACATCGTAATCCCACACGGAGTCTGTAGCTCCTTCAACGGAGGAGGATGAGCAAAACGACACCAACTCTCTCTGCTGAAGCCCTCCCATCGCGGCTAACAGCAGCAGCAGCAGACCTCGATATTGGCATTCAGATCCTCAACACAACGCTGCTGCCATTATGCGCAAGAATAGAATCGCTTTGAGTGAAACTGCAAATGGGAAATCAATAACCACTCATGCTTGAGATGAAACAAACGTGTACTCTCACAAAAATAAACTACAATTTACTTGAAAAATATATATATACACATGAAGGTGTGTAAAAAAATATATATATTTCTCGGCCAAAATTCATTGCAAATAAAGTGAAACCTTACCCATAGAATTGGCAGATTTATCAGTTACACGCCCATTACTTGTCAACATGATCCCCTTTCACCTCAATGGCTTCACACCATCGAGAAGCGAGAGCGGTGTTTTCCTCGCCAGTGGGGCGTTACTTTTTGGGCGATCCCCCTCGTAACACGGCAACTGCTCGCGAACGCGGTGGTGTTCACACGTTTTCGAGATAAACGCGGTTCTTCCACCGTTATAACACGCACCGTTATAGCGCATAACACGCAGTTATAACGCGGGACGCGGAAACGTTACAATGCGGCTTCCGAGCCGTCGACGACGAGCTACTTTCTTGAGCTGCGCGGCTGAGCTGTACGATAACAGTACGCGGCATGACACAGTACCACGGCGTGACACAGTACGCGGCGTGACACAGTACGTGGAATGACACAGTACCACGGCGTGCCCTCGAGTTATTTGTCCCGCCATCACACTGCGTTGCGCGTACGGTTCACCGTACCTCGCCAAACGTTACCGTCACTTTATTTGTTGGGGGGGGGAATCTGTTTCGCCGAGAACGCAGCACTCATTGCAGTAACGTACACTCCTGTCACGTCGTGTCATCGGCTATCCCTCGCACATCGATACGTTGGATTATCTGTGGGTCCGAAGATGGCTGAAGAGACCGATCTGGGATCGACAAGATTCTGCCTCAGCGCGGGCACATGCACGCGTGTGCCTCTTAGAAAGAGTGGTGTGGGTGGAACTGGATCAGTAAGTGAGCTGCAGCCTGCCGTTTCCACCGGCCCCGGCCATTCCTCTTCCTTCAACTCCTCCTTCATCGGTTGCGTAACGCTGTGTGGAAGCTACCTGGTCTGTCGCTCCGCACGAAGCATCAGGTCTTCTCGGCCACGGTCATGCCCTCCCTTCTCTACGCTTGTGAAACTTGGACGCCCCTTAATGGAACATCTTAGAAACATTTAGGCTGGCCTGCCTACGATCCATCCTGGGTTTAACCAGGCTGGATTGTGTGAGGAGCTCACAAATAATTGTAAAATCTGGACAAAGTACCATCTCCTCCGGCAGGCAAGGCTGCGTTGGCTGGGTCATGTAGCCCGCATGCCCAGCCACCTCATGCCTAAACAGCTTTTGTTCGGCCGGATAGAAGGGGCTAAACAGGCGCAGCACGGGCTAGAGAGGAGATGGAGTGATGTGGTACAGGAGGATATGGAGCTGAGTGGACTTGCCAAGAACTGGTACCAGCGGTGTCAGGATCGGCCTCAGTGGAGGAGGCTCGTGAAGGACGCTGCTACTGTGCAGTTGGAGGCAATCGCCCTCCAACAACAACGGAGGGCAGAGGAGGAATGCTCACAACAACGCGTAAAGTGCCAGGCGGAAAAAACACAGCAAGTTGGCATAGTAGGAGGCCCAGGTGTTGCATCTGCCAGTCATCTCAGTCAGTCAGCCAATGACACCTGCTGGGTCTATCCCTTGACCTTCTGCCAGCGGGCGTTCGACACTTCACGTGGCCGCCGCGTTCAACGAGTCACTCTGCTGCGCGTAAGTTCTCTTCGCGGCTGCGGCGTCTCTCTTCCCGGCGCGCGCGGCTCAGATGCTGCCGCCGAGTCACCTGGGCGTGTTCGGCCTGACGGGCGTGCGCTTCTGGCTGCTGGAGCTGCTCACGAGCCGGGGCGCGTGCGGCGCCGGTGCGCCCTGCAGCGCCCTCAACACGTTCCGCGCGCTCCAGTACGACGCCGCCAACTTCGGGCGGCGGGTGGCGCACGCCGGCGGAGCCTGCTCGGCCGGAGCGGTCCTCAACGTGAGCACCCCCACCCCCCGCCCCCACCTCCCAATCACCTTCCCCTTTTTCTAACCGATTCCAACCGTCCTCCCTGTCAATCATCCTCCGTTTCCCGCTCTTTCCATTTTTGAATTTCTCCTCCAGTCCCTTAAATTCCCTGCCTCTAACCAATCCCCCCTTTGAGGCCCGTTAAGTACTAATCAGAGGGCTTGTTTTTACTCTGTCCGTGTCATGCACGCCGTGTCCATAACGTCGGGTGAGTATTTTTGTTTGCGATTGAATCACTACGTATGTTGAGCTTCTTTCGCACCGTACCGTAGCCCCTCATGCTAACCGGAGGTGGCAGCCTGTAGGGTCCTGACAGCCACCTCTGAGCTGCTGCTGCTGTTGTCGCTGTCGTTGTTGCAGACGAGCGCCGTCGGCTTGAGCGGTCTCATCGGCTTTGACAGGCAAGGCTTCCGTAGAAATGGGACCTTGGTCGCGTCCGAGATGCACCACGACGGCCTGCAGCAGGTGAGCGTGGCACCAGGCCTAGAAAACACCGCGCCATCCACAGCCGCCACCGATCCACCGCTGTTGGCCACGCCACCCCCTTGCGCGCTGTCGACCTTCGTAGGTGCTGCTCGCTACCAGCACTTTTCCCCAACAGTCTGTTAAGGCTATACGGGGGGGTGGGGGGGGCTGGGTCTTTTGAGAAGTGGTGGCAGTGTTTAGCGCACTGCGGTATGATCCCTGCGACCCGAGTTCGATTTCCTGCTCGCGGCCGGATAATTATCATTGCCAATTGATCCGTATGGCGGTATCCCGGGGTAACCAATAATACAAAATGGCCGAGGCAATTAAATATAAATACTTTATTTCTCGGACACTTTTTTCCAGGCGTGTACTTCACTCTGCGACTGAGGTACCAATCAATCCGCGATGTCGAAACGCCAAACATCAGCTCGTCGAGATGAGTCGATGGCCGCATCGCCGACCATCAACAGACTAAAAATTACTGTTTCATGGACATTATGCGATAGCCGGGGTACTATGGTACCCCCGGGTACCGCCATAAGGTTCAATGATCCGAGCCAATCCTGGGCCTTCCCTAGGTCGACCTCGCCTCAAGTGAGTGCCTGGTGCAGTGTGTGAAGGCCACCACAAGGGAGACGCGAAGGTTGCCAGGAGTGGTGCTACACAGCACTTTCCCCAACGGTCTGTGAAGGCGACATGAGGGACCTTTGCCTGTTTGTGTGCCTGCAGGTGGGTACATGGTCTCTGAGCGAGGACAAAGGCTCCCGGACAGAAATGAAATCATCCAAGTTTTTCTTCCCACGAGATACCCTCTATATCCTAGCTCCAGAGGTAGGGTTGCCACCTGTCCTGCTTTTCCCAGGGAGTGTCCTCTTTGTTAATGAGGCTGCGCGTGTGAAATCTGCAAGTCTTCCCGGTCCGTGAAAATTTACAGATCTTGTCAGTTGTGCAATAACACCACACTCAACGCAGCGCCTTTACATCCAGTCCTCCACTATTCCAGTATTTTGAGATATTCCCCTTCCCATGATACGTCCTGGTTATTTGTACCTTCGAAGGTGGTAACCCGATCCAGAGGTCAGGAGTCAACGGTCACTTTGTGGTTAAAGACCTCTTGGAGATGCAAGCATTCCTCATGCAACCGCTTGATAGAAAAGGGTTTTATTTTTCACTGTGGCTGAAATTAGATAATCGACACAAGTTTCACGTTTCAATCACTCCCTCGTCAAGCGGGGGTGGACCAGCAGGTCACCTCCTTTGGCGGGCCCTGAATCAGAGGTTAAATTTGGACATTCCTATGACAGGGCCCATGCTATCCATAGGACAACCAGGGCCATATTATCCAATAGGCACTGTGCCTATGGCACAGAAGATATCTTCTTGAAGAGATATATTTACATTTCGATTTAAATTTCGATTTAAAGCTTTCGTGACTGCAGGGATTCATCTTCTTGGTTCTTTCGGTAAAGTCACGTAGAAGGGAGATAATAAAATAATAAAAAAAAACATAATAAAATAATACAATTCTCACGACGTTTCGGCCACAACGCAAGCAGCCGTCCTCAGGTGAAGAACAGGTGAAGAATGGGCACAGAGAAGCGTTGTTGTGCTACGCGCGAAACAAGCGAGTGATAGCGGCGGCAGTAACATGGGCAGTACCAACTGTCGAACATTATCACTGTAGGCCTATGAAACAGATGTGCCTAGGGCCTACAAGAACCTTAATCCAGCACCTGATGATGCTAGATGTAATCTCCAGTGATAAGTCATGCAAATTTGTCAAAATGTTAGCATGGGCTTTTCAACGTTCTCACTCTGGTTGGCTGATAAATCTGACTAATTTTCATATTTTCCCATGACGTAACAACTTTATTTGGTTGGCTCTGTCAGGTGGTGGAAGTTTTATAAAATGTTAATTATACCTGCACGACGATCTGACACAAAATGACTAATTGTGAACCCTTAATTACAAGAGATTGAAAAGGCAATTTAAGGGTTTCATGAATTGGTGAACTGACAAAACTCACAAACTCTACGTTTTTTTATACTTTTTGGTTCTTTCGGTAAAGTCACGTAGGTACAAAATATAAAATAAAATAAATAACGACGTTTCGATTGCGACACAAGCAATCATCATCATGTGTTGCAATCGAAATGTCGTGATTTATTTTATTTGATATTTTATACCTACGTGACTTTACCGAAAGAACCAAAGAGTATGGATCCCTGCAGTCACGAAAATTTCAAATCTAGAATCTACGTTATTTTCTTTCACAAGGCCGACTCTGATGAGACCCAGAAGGCTGAAGCCACCCCAGAGTTTCTTTCAACAGGTTTTAATGGATAACATTGGTACGGAACGCCAATAGGCTGATGGACAAAAAAAAAATCTTTATATTTAGAGACTTGGAGCAGAGTTCTGCCTATGAATGATTTGGAGGTTGTTGGGCAGTTTCTGAGGTCAGGGTGCTAAGTCAGTGTCCTGGGTTCGAATCCATTTAAAGGCCAACAGCAGTGATATTCGAGTTACTTTGTTTCACTACATTTCTCTGACCTTGGCTATAACGGACCACTCCCAGCGGTCTGGAGTGGACACCAGTAGCCACAGTGGGTTTTTTTTCCTGGAAGTGGGCAATCACTGTTTGTGGAAATCAGACAGCGTTGCATCGGGTAGGATTACCGGCGGCTCAAAGATTACCGGGGGCTCAAGGGAGAGTGTGCAGAGCAGTGGCTTCACTCGCTCCGAAATGATGGAGAAAGCACTCAATTATTCCATTATCCCAAATCCCACACTGGTACCCTCACTCTCTCCACTGGCAATTAACTGGATTCGGGTTTACGTGAGCTTACGGCTGTCATGAACGCGGGAGCCGGAGAGGTATTTTTTGAAGGAGTGTCACATACTCGCTCACCGATCAGACTGGCGCACATATAATCCGACAAAATTAATCGTGCACTCCGAATGCCAGTTGAATTGCACTCCATGGGAAACACCGGTTGTTTTGATTAATGTCATCCTGTCTGCCTCTGACGACTGTTAAATTATAGGCGCGCGTCCATCATTCGTGGCACGCTTTAAGGATGAGGCGTTCAGTTATCCCGGGCCCGTGACAAGGCCACCGAGAATACTACCAGTCTCGTCAGATATCAGAAGCTAAGCAGGGTTGTTCACGTGGATTTTGTTCAACCCCAGTGAGAATTCCAGAGACCGGGATAGGAGTCTCATTTGCAAAAGTAACCTGGGGCATTTAGTCCTGCCAGGAGGGGGGCTATGCTTGCTGTGAATACAGCTGTCACAATTGAGGACATTTTCCGCAGTGCAATTTTCTTAGAATTTGGAAAATGTGTACCACGACGCTGGCACACAATGGCCGACTCATGTGACTTACATCAGGGGATACTTAACGCCCGCTGTGAAGCATACGGCACGCAGCGTTGTCATGGTTATTGCTCCCGCAGCGATTATGAGGGCAGCCGCTCGATTCTAAGCGTGAACCTCTACGAAGTCGAGTCCGCATAGCGCTTGGATAGTGGACCACTACGCGTTAGCAGGTTTTCATAAACTTGGCGGGGCCTACGTGGTGGGCAGCAGAGGGCAGTGCAGAATGAAAAAACAACATTGTTGCACTGTACCTCTGTGATGCCATGCCTATGCTTCCCGCATTCACCAACCCACACTGACCGGTGTGCTGAGGTGTGGTCTCATAACCCCCACGACCTGCACAGTGTGGGGAGACCCTCATCCAGCAGTGGAGTGACAGAAGAAGCTGTGCATGGACATGCACTGATGTATATTCTTGGTTCTTTCGGTAAAGTCACGTAGAAGGGAAATAATAAAATAATACAAATAAAACAATTAAATTCTCACGACCGTTTCGATTGCAACACAAGCAATCATCATCAGGTGTGAAAACCACAGCAAGAATGTTTTTCAAATTTTCTTGCTGTGGTTTTCACTCCTGATGATGATTGCTTGTGTTGCAATCGAAACGTCGTGATCATTTTATTGTTTAATTTTTATTATTTTATTATTTCCCTTCTACGTGACTTTACCGAAAGAACCAAGAATATTAATCCCTGCGGTCATGAAAGCTTTAAATCGAAAAAAAAATATGCACCGATGTGTTCACTCACAGCACCCGGTTCTAACTTGAGGCCAAATCGACCTAGTGGAGGCCCAGGACCGGTTCAGATATTTGCTGTTACCCGTGGCTGAGAATCAAACTTACATTTCCATATTTGTAGCACAGTCCACGACCACCATGCCACTGCTCCTGTACCATACAAGACAAAGATCCCCCATGTAGCCTTAACACATTATCGAGACAAGTCCTATGAACGAGCATTACCTATGAAGGTTTTAATGACATGAGGGGATGGGTGGCCAACACCACACCCGGCCACCTTTGTCTCCCCAGTGCTGACGTTTACACAGTGCACCAGGTACTCATTTGAGGCTGACTTGACCAAGGTGACGGACGCCATGGACTGGGTTCAGATATTTCTGACCGTGAGTGGGTTCGCACCAGTGTGCTAACCATTGCACGATCACTCCCCACGAACACACACGCACACACATCCACACACACATGCAGGTGGCAGGCTTCGTGTCCTATGGGCAGGCCAGCGTCTCCAAGGCGTCCGGGTTCCTGGTGAACCTACTGGAACTCATCGCCGAGAAGCTGGAGTTTGAGTACCAGCTGATTCCGTACGACCGCAGGCAGCTGAGCGACGCGGCGCTCATCGCAGACATCCGACGCAGACTCCTGCTGCACGAGGTGACGCTCGGGCTGACAAACTGCCTGGGAACACGTTGTTGCTCTTCTGAGGTCACGTGGGCTACTACTTGCGTGAAACCCCACACATCGAGCTCACGTAAAAACCCTCCTAGAACCCACGTAAAAACCCAACAGAAGCCAACATTTGTCAACTGTTGATGCAAAATTGAAAAATGCCTACGCCTAGAGCTGAACCACTTGTTAGCGAATTGTACGCTTGGAATGACATTGACTGAAGAACACGTGGTTTAGAGGATATGAACAGGTTAAAGAAAAACGTAGTGACTGTGTAGAAAAGTAAGCGGACTTGGACCGGGCATGTCGCTTAGGAGGAAGGGATGATGGCCGATGGTTGAGACTGTCGACAGAGTGGCAGCCAACGGAGTGCACCGCGGAGAGGGAGCGCTGAAATCAGCTGCCATGCAGGTGCTCGATGGATTGTTACACCGCGGGACCGGGAGAGATGGCAACGATTGCGGAGGCCTTCACCCTCGCAGTGGATTGATCATGGCCGACGACGATGACAACGACGATTATGACAACGATGATGACGATGACGATGACGACGATGATGATAACAATGATGATGTTGACGACGATGACGATGTTGACGGCCGCCCGACCGCCCGTGCGCGCGTGCAGGTGGACTTTGCCCTGTTCGGTTACCCGATAACGAACCAGCCGGAGGACGAGCGGCTGGCGCTGTCGCCGCCCATCCTCGAGAACGGCTACCACATCATCATGAAGGGCAAGGAGGTGAACGAGCCGCGCATCTTCCAGTTCCTGGAGCCGCTCAACACGCTGCTGTGGATCTCCATGCTGTCGGCGTGCGCAGGCATCAGCGTGGTGCTCTTCGTGCTGTCGTTGCTGCACCCCGACGAGTGGTACCACCTGGCCAAGCGCAAGCTCGTTAGCCGCGAGCAGGGCCAGAGCTTCAACCTGGTCAACAGCTTCTGGTTCGTCTTCTCGGCGATGGTGAAGCAGGGCAGCGACCCGCTGCCGCTCTCCATGGCCGGCAAGATCATCGTGTACACGTGGTGGTGCTTCGTGCTGGTCGTGTGCTCCACCTACACCGCCAACCTCGCCGCGTTCCTGACGGCCGAGGGGCAGACGAGCATCCGCTCGCTCAAGGACCTCACGAGGCAGATGGACGCTCGCTACGGCACCTACAGCGGCTACCGCATCGTGGGATTCCTCAACAGCTCGGCGCGAGACCCCTACATGACCGTGTGGCGCCACATCCGCGACAACAGGACCATGGTGGCGTCGCCTAAGAAGGGCCTCGAGCAGGCCGAGAAGGCGGGCTACATCTTCATCGGGGAGGCCTCGGCCGTCTTCACGGCCAAGAAGGACCACTGCGACCTCATCATCTCGGACCGGCGCTTCTTCCGCCACCGCCTCGCGCTGCCGTTCCCGCCAGGCTCGCGGCTCGCCGTCGAGGTGTCGCGCGCCGTCACGGAACTGGAGGACTCGGGCCAGCTGGCGGAGTTGGAGCGGCAGTGGTTCGCGCAGGAGGGTCAGGAGTGCGTGGGCCTCAGCAACGAGCACCAGATCGAGATGAAGGACTTCAAGGGCGTCTTCTACTTCCTCATGATGGGCATCGCGGCGGGCTGCGGCGTCTGCTTCGTCGAGTGTCTCTGGTTCAAGCGGCGGGACGAGGAGGGGGGGGCGGCGGCGGCGGGGGCCGCGCTGCACCAGGACGGAGGCACCATCACCATCGACCAGCTGCAGTTCAAGTGACGCCGGCCGAAGCGGAGCTCGGGTTGAAAGGTGAAAGGCAAAGGGGGCACGGGCCCTGCGATCGCCTGCTCGCGCCACTGCTGGCGAAAGGGCCTCCCCCCCTCCCCATTAGACGGGGCTTTGGAGGCCCCCCCTCCCCCTGCACGGGGTGTTTTTGGCCTCCTCTTCCACGCTCAGCAAGGACATCTCTTGGAGGAAGCGGGAGTTTCCCACGCTTTAACCCCACCGCACGCGGACCTGCCGATCGACTGACTGCCTGCGGCGGACCTATTTGACGCCGCTAGGTGGACAGAGGTGTGGAGGGGGAGCGGTCAGGATGGCGGTGGTGGTTCTAAGAAGCCCGCACCATTGTTTCAACTGTCGCGCCGGGAGATCCGGAGTGCTAACCATGACACCACGGTAGCAGTGTCCGGCGAGTCGCGGGGTGGGGGGGGGTGTGTGGAGGTGGTGTCAATTGGCAGACGACGAGGAATCGTCTGGCTCGAGTGGAGGAATGTAAATAGAGGAGCCGCGCTGGAGGTGTGAATGGCTCGCTCCGCGAACGCCGGGATGACACGTGGATGTTCTGACGTGCTGTTTGGGGATGGTTCCAGGATGCCGCACGGTTCAACGACGATTTTTTTTAGTGTTGCCAGATGTGGGGTTTGCTGTTAGTCGGAGAGTAAGATTCGCTAAGGAGGACTGACGGGGGAATGGTGGAATCTATTGCAAGGGAACGAGCGATGAGTGAGTGGGAGGAGGCCTGGGCACTGCCCAAACGTTTAAGAAACGGAACGGTTTGAGCGTCACACTCGCTTTGTGCGGTAGAAATAGGAGTTGATGCGTTCCAAGAAAATGGCTCGCAAAGCGGAACCGCACGAGACAGCTGATGCCGCGTAGTGCACGCAGTACACACAGTACACGCACACAATTTCGTCCCACATCCGACCGCATAGCCGCATGTGCATACCTGTCAACCCCTTATCAGTGCCCTACCTTATTACAGACCAACTCAGACCTTATTGGTCACCCCGTGCCCTTATAGATCTCACCGTTCATCCTACAAAGTCCCATCACAATGGAAAAACACAAATATATTTTTGCCCATATTGAAACGGCTGTATGCCGTATGGACCTGAAAACTCAATTTTCCTGTACAAGAATACGGGGTAAACCGTATGGGTTGCATGTGAGTGAATTCAAACCGCATAATATAGAGATTGTTGGGTATTAATAGGCTAGCCGCATATACGGCGCATAATAGCACAAAATGAACCCGCGCAGAGCGAGGGAAACCTGTAATTGGATTTACGAGGCTCCAACTCCCCATCATTAATGGTCACCTTGCGCTGGGGATTTCAATGATGAGATGCGTACGTAAAAGTGCAGCCCTGTAACGTCTTGTTCACGCCACTCATGGCAAAAGGGCATCCGCCAGAAGGGTGCGGAGGGGGGCGGAATTATCAAACCCAGTCCAGCAGCTGCGAAATCGAACTTGCGACCTCTGGATGCTAAGTCGAGTGCACCGGCCGTTGCATGCCGGAGTCCGAATGAATATTGCATTCACGTGTTGCATTTACAGGGCTTCGTTCCACCTCCGTTACCGGGAAATTTGCGGCGAGATGTCGATAAAGTGGTTTTATTTTTTAACTGGTCCATCACGGATCCTCCCTCTGGTCATTTGCGTTCCTTTTCCAGCGTAATGGTTTCAATGACGGCGGGGTGGTTGGGTTTCCTGCAAGGCCATTCTTGGGCGCCATCACAAACCCCTGAGGGCTCAGCATCGTCTCTGCTAGCGCTGGAGGGCTCTGGGGGAAATCGCGTTTGAAGGCCACGCCCGTCCTCGGCCCCAGCAGCGATGGTGGCGTTTTAACCCCCTGGACTCTCCCGACGTGATCGTGTCTCTCCAGACGTCCACTTCCGCGGGAGATCGCTCCGTCTCCTCTCTGCCGTTCCCCGGCTACATTCAGTGGCCTCACCCTGGCTGGCCAAAATGTACAACCGCCTGGCCCAGTAGCATTTAGCGTGGTTGTCACCGGTGGCGCCGCCACACTGTGTGGAAGTTCGCCATGTGGTTCTCAGTGGTTATTGGGTCGATTACAGACAGCATCCTCCTGAATTTCACCCAAACCAGCTCACCGCTGCACTACAATCGCCTTCGAAAATACCGGCTGCTGACTTGGTACGGAGCTCCCCCGGTTCATGCGCTATTGTGTATTTCTATGTATTTAAAGGTCTGCCGGTCGTCGGCATAATCGCCATGTACGTCACAAGGCGCCGACTCAAAAATACGGCAATACTCCGGTTTACGTCGAATATCGAATCGACGTCAAAGCGATTTTCTTTTTCCACGAGAGCTAAACGGAGACAACGGAGGGGCACGGCGAATCTGTGTGTTAACGCGCGCATCTTCATATTAAAAAAATACTGCACTCAACACTAGTGTATAGCAGTAAACTTAAACACAAATTATAAAGGGCACAATATGATACAGTACACTATCCAAAAAAATCACCAAAATACTGTACATAAATAATATACTGAACTCTAAAGTACATTTCTTTATGCGCGACGCAAAGTAGTTCGTGTACAGGGTAGGTGTAGGCGGAGTGCTGAAGCGAAGGATTCGAGCGATTTAAGTGTGGGTTGAGGCGACACAAATCAGGTAGCGGAGTTCATAATAAAGCGACGGCGTGTTTGCCGTAACGACGTAAAAGGGGGAGTCGTAAATCGTGGATATTGCCGTGCCGCTATTTTTTGTCCAAGATGTTTCGGGTGTCCAAAATGCTGTGGGCATCTCGTAGCCATTATCTAAAACTCCTGGCAGTATTATTTCTTGGCATGGGCCCTGGCTAAATAAAACGGGGGGCCCCCTGTCCAATTTGCCCCCTCCTTCCGTCGTAGCCCATCACCCGAGTCCCTCGGAGACAAATTGTACCCAGTTGCACACCGCCTGCACACTCCGTCGGTAGCTACACCACTGGCTGCTCATGGCCGTATTTAAATACAGGCAGTCCCCGCGCTACGGAAGGGTTATGTTCCCGAGAAACGATCCGTAACCGAATTTTCCGTATGTCGGAAACTGAACAATTTTCCCCCAAAATCAACGATAAAAATCCCATAGCCGCTAATAGTTGTGCCTCCCCTAACCGATTAAAAGTTATTTCCTGTCAGTCAGTCACGCTGTCATTCATATTCTATCGCGACCTGTATCGTATCGCTGTACATATGCTCTGCACTTCCTACGAGTTTTTAATTTCATCGAATATCTACCGTAACACTACCCATTATTGAACTAATGGAACATATACTGCATCCAATTGTTTATGAATGCCACGAAACATTTAAATATTTCTGCTGTTAACAGAAAGCTGTCACCTCCGAATGTTCGTTTACCGTGCATTAGGCTTAGGCCTTAGACTTGTCTGATCGCTGTTGGCTGAGACCATAGGCAATCGAAGTGTAATTGTGTTAAATAAACTAGCAATCGAAACGTGGGGGAACAAAGAGTTATAAGCATAGAAAACAAACAATGACGTAGTTCTATAAAAGGAAAATAATTACGTAACGCTACAAAAAATTATATTTATAAAGTCGAATTTCCGTAAGTCGGGTTTTCCGCAACCTGGGAACTTACTGCAAAAGATTTCCTCCCAAAGGCTTCTGCTGCATGTCGACGTGACGCTCAACGACAAAGAACTACTGAGATCAATTCAGTCATTCACCGATGCCGAGAGAGTAGCATCCACGCCTTCATTTCACCTCGACCGGACGACTGTGACGCTCCGGTTTTGCTGCGCTTACAAAGTCGTGCTTTACCACGGCTGCAGCTCGTGCAGCATTCAGCCACGAAGGGTTCTCAACATATCAAGACAACTCCTGTGCTGGCATCTCTGCACTGGCTTCCCTCGAAATACAGATCTGATTTTCATAAACTCACGTTACTCAATTTTAAAGCACTAAATGGAATGACGCCAGATTACTTTTTCAGAGTTCTTATCTCCCTATCGGCCTGCCTCAGCGTGCGCTGAGGTCAGCTGGTAGTGGTGACCCCTTGGTCTGCATCCCGAGGGTCAGGATCAGCAGGAGAAGACAGGAGGAGGCTCTGTGTCGGACTCGACGACTGTGGAACTCTGTGCCCCATTGCACCAGAGGTTCCTTGCCCACATTTGGCTACATTTCATTCAAGGCTTGAGGCCGATTTGAATCATTTAGCCTTTTTTATTTTATTTTCGCCTCTTGTGATCATTGTACTGTTTTATTAATGTTTTCTTCCCTCTGTATTTTTTATATTATGTATTATTACAAGCGAGTTTTGTACATTTGTATTTGCATTATTTGTTGTTTTTATCTTAACTTGTGTGAACTTTGGGGCACATAAGGCATTCTGTAAATAAAAATGATGATTATTATACGTGGCCTAAGAACATACGGGGCTTTGTTATCCAACCCGCATGTAAATTTCATGACCACGTACATATTAACGGAGATTCAGTTCGTATTTTTAGCTTGCGGCAGCAGCGAACAACCAGTGGATGCTGTCTAACCAACTTGTATAATAAATAATGTGCATAACATCACTTGCTGTGAATGATCGCTATCGATAATGTCATTAAATTCTGCAAACGTGTCGTTATTCTGGAAACGCAGAGCTCTCGCGTTATAGATTCCTCTGCAGTACCGCATTGCATTGTCTGTTCATTTCAATATCCCCATGTTTTACTGTCGGTCGATTTCATTATGATAAGTGCCGCTCATCCTGACCGTATAACTACACACGTTAGATCCAGAGCTTAATTTCAGCCAGGTCTGTCCATGTCAACCAGCCGGAAAATATTTCCACAACTGCAACACGATAACCGGTATATCCCTGGCTATGGTGTGGCCACTCGTGAGGTGCCACCCACGCTGGTCGACCGACGACCTGGGAAATATTCAGGAGGAATAAAAGCTCTGCTTACGGATGGTTATCTGTCAAAAACTGTAGTGAGATTCGTTTTAAAAAAACGTTATTAAGAAAATGCAGAGCTCTCGTTCTAAATACCTCTGCAATATCCGTAAATATCGCTGGCTCATTCTAATAGCCCCATTTATTTCTTACTCTCAGTCCTATTTCGTTTTGATAAACGCCACTAATTCCAACCATTGAATGTGAGCCAAGATGAATTCAGTCTCTTACGTCAAATAAAAGTGGCACTCGTTAAGACCAGCGTCTGTTTGCATCTTTTTCCATTTTAAAACGGCACAGCGTGCATGTGGCCGGGTGGCTCCGAGGTCAGAGCACCAGGCTGGCACCACTGAGGTCATGGGTTTGAATCCAGACAGCCCGCCACTGATTAATCCAGGTTCTCAAGCCTAGTGATTTCATGGTCTCAGCTCGGTCGCCGATGACTGTACACTAACAATACCCATCACGTTAACATTGGTCCTGCACTTGATTTAGATCAATTCCAACTCTAAAAATGTTAATTTTGGTACGACTGCCATGCAATGAGCATTACTCTCATGTGCAGAACATGTGGGAAAGTGCTGCCCCCTCCTATGTGGACCGCAGGTCACTGAATAGGATCTCGGCGGTAACTCTGTGATGTCCATTTCCCTGGTATGTTCTCACGTGAAGTGCTGCACTGTTCTGTGAGACATCTGAAAAGATACTTCAACCTCCGCACTGTTATTTTGTTCTTGAAATTAGTGATGAAAATATTCAACGAGATGGGTTTGTTTAGTCAACTCTGAATGGATAAAAATGACCAAGCATGATGATGATGATGATTGATTACCGAATTGCACTAACCACTGCGCCACCACTCCTCAACAACAACAACAGCAGGAAGTGGCGGTGACGTCACCACGGCGCTTGTGCCAGGTCAGGTGCACTTTGAGGCCAGGTGAAGTACCGAAGGCTCACTGACAGGAGGGCACGAGACAGACTCAGGTGCCATGGATTGACTGACTGAGATGAATGGCAGATGCACCACTTGTGCCCCCTACTATGCCAACAACTCCCAATATGCACACACGCATGTCAACACACTTGTATAAAGATATATTCATAGGCAAACCCATGCACATATGTACGCGCGCGTCCACTTGCAGACACGCATGTGCACACACATGCACAAAGACAGCGTTTTTGCGTGAACATTTCAGAAATAAGAGTGGACTACACCTTTGACTCCTTTGGTCAACTAGGCTAGGAGTCTTGACTAAATTTTCACAGGTTGTCCTTAACTATACTAAGCCTGGAACTAAACTGAGAAAAGATGGTGACAAGATAAACCACCGGTCTCATGGAATGCCGCCGGCGGCACAACCAGATCAAATGTAGAGAAAGATTTTTGAATGCCAAACAAAACCAGCCCAGCCACAGTGGCTCCTTTGGCACTCCTGCCTCGATGTCGGATACGCTTTTCAAAGACTGCATTATGATTAATGTTGAATGTAATGTCGTTACAACCCAACATCACACACGTATTTAAAGCTCATGGCTGTGTTGGCAGCGTTGGACCGCCGGCTAATGCAGTGCGCATTAGCGAGTTATGATTTCCGATCATTTGTTGCTAGCGGAATTGATGGGGCCTTTTGATTTAAACGCTAATTCCCACATTGATCCTTAAGTGACTGGCTGACGCAGGATAATTCCTGTAGCCCTATAAGACGTCCCAAGGACACCTTGTAAAGTGACGAATTAAAATAGCAGTAATTTGTTTAAACCAGGAAAGCCTGAAATGTACCAAAAATCGAATTCGCCTAAATTAAAAACAGTATGCTTGCACGCGCGATTTGATGTATGCATATATACTGAACCTTGAGGAATCTATATTAATTGATGCACTGATCATCATCAGCCATGAACAATCCACTGCTGGAATAAAAGTATCCCTCCCCAAGCCGTCGCGATGTAACAATCCACCATGTATCGGCATGAAGCAATATAATTAGAAAACGAATCAGGACATCGCAACAAGTACCTTATTGATGGCACCATAACGAGTAATGTAAGTATGACATCTGAAAAAATGTTGGTTTGCAATTCGCAACTGGTCGCCATTTTGTGAAGATACATTGGAACCATAACACATGTGCGTGTGTAACCCTTGTCTCAATCCCCTGCTAGATTGGGGGCTTCACCACACTATGGGTATCATGGGGGTATGTGACCATACTTCACCACGCTGCTCAAGGGGGAGGTGATGACGGGGTGGGGGGGGGCAAAGATGAATGGATGTTGCACCACTGCCCTCTGCTGACATCGTGGACCTGCAGAAGTTTACACCAGCTGTTCCAGTGGTCCCTCGGTTAACGATATTAATTGGTTCCACGATAAATCGTCGTTAATCGAAGTTATCGTTAATCGAGTGTGGGAAATGCATGTTCAAGGCTCAATTTGTTCAAAGACGATGGGAAGTTGAGCTTTTTCACCCTAAAAACACAGTTGATAATATTTAAACTCGCAATTTTAATCAATAAACGTGAAAGAATATTAAATCATTCATATGGTATGGGAACCTCATTTGCCAGTAAAAATATGATAATTGGTTTTTTACCCTTCTATCTGGCAACAAAACTGACACCTTTTTAGAAGGAGTCATGTTTGCATAGACCGCAATACCTGCAGTCATAAATACAAACAAAAGACATAACTCTGATAATGTGCACTGTCCTTGAAGTTGATTGGTCCACACCCGAGACAGCTTTCCTTAGAGCCTAGTCTCACATGGGTTGGACCAGATGACGCCAAAAGGCGCACAACTCAAAGACAATGCACCATCAGAGTATGAGAGCTCGGGGCAAGCATCTACACTATGGGAACCTCATTTGCCAGTAAAAATATGATAATTGGTTTTTTACCCTTCTATCTGGCAACAAAACTGACACCTTTTTAGAAGGAGTCATGTTTGCATAGACCGCAATACCTGCAGTCATAAATACAAACAAAAGACATAACTCTGATAATGTGCACTGTCCTTGAAGTTGATTGGTCCACACCCGAGACAGCTTTCCTTAGAGCCTAGTCTCACATGGGTTGGACCAGATGACGCCAAAAGGCGCACAACTCAAAGACAATGCACCATCAGAGTATGAGAGCTCGGGGCAAGCATCTACACTATGGGAACCTCATTTGCCAGTAAAAATATGATAATTGGTTTTTTACCCTTCTATCTGGCAACAAAACTGACACCTTTTTAGAAGGAGTCATGTTTGCATAGACCGCAATACCTGCAGTCATAAATACAAACAAAAGACATAACTCTGATAATGTGCACTGTCCTTGAAGTTGATTGGTCCACACCCGAGACAGCTTTCCTTAGAGCCTAGTCTCACATGGGTTGGACCAGATGACGCCAAAAGGCGCACCAATCAACTTCAAGGACAGTGCACATTATCAGAGTTATGTCTTTTGTTTGTATTTATGACTGCAGGTATTGCGGTCTATGCAAACATGACTCCTTCTAAAAAGGTGTCAGTTTTGTTGCCAGATAGAAGGGTAAAAAAACAATTATCATTCATATGGATAGAAACATGGATAAATTACTAATAAATAGAGCATTAAAAATGTGCATAAATAGAGCATAAAATAACAATTCTTACCTTAGGCTAAGAAGATGGATTGCTGAGGTTTGCTGCTGAGTCCATGGAGGAGCGCTCCAATTGGCCGAAATTGGCGGGTCCGCGTAGTATCGTAAACACATCGTTAATAGAACACGTCTCGTTATTAGAAACAATGGGAGCCTATGGGAGGCGAATCGTTAATCGAAATATCGTTAATCTATGGCACCGTGAACCGAGGGACCACTGTATAGTCATCATCCAATCACTCAACCCTGCTCTAATTTTCATATTATTTTACAATCTTGCAGACACAATTCGGTGTATTAATAATGTATCGGTTCGAATCTTGTCAACCTCTCTGATTAAAACTGCGGGTGTAATAGCCATACCACACAACGCGCTATATCTACTTCAGAGTGGACGTTAAAGATATTGTGACGCCATTTGCAAGAGTAGGTGAGGTCATTGTGTAGGTGAGGTCATTGTGTGTCCTCATCCAGATTTGCCAAAATAAAAAAATGACTCGATCGATCAGAATGCATACCTGTCAACCCCTTATCGATACTTACCTTAATACAGACCAATTCAGACCTTATTGGTCACCCCGTGCCCTTATAAATATCAACGTTCAAGGGAGAAACACAAACAAATAGACAACCCATGTTTTTGCCCGTATTGAAACCCGCTGTACGCCGTATGGACCTGCAAACACAATTTCCCTGGACAAGAATACGAGGTAAACCGTGTGGGTTGACAGGTACGGGAATATATAGCAACCATCGGCACTCAACTGCAAAAACACTCGGAATGACCCTCCTGAAAGTCATGATACCCTGAGAGACTTTCCTGGTCAATAAACGCAATATAATCAGAAACCATATTAATCGATATTATACTAGAGGAAACCGATGACCTATGAACTCTTTTCCGCAGATGTCCATTAGGGGCGGGTAAGAACGTCACAACAACAAACAGTACAAACACACCATAGTCGTGCAAAGTACAAGAAAGGTAAACAAATCTCCCAGCACACAAACACAATACAACACTAAACCATCGTCATCCTACCAAGTAAAGCCCACCTAGGTATTAACTTATTTTTCAGAAGCGACCTGGTCACATATGATAGGTCAACAAAGTGGCCCATCATTTGGACATTTATAGCAGCAAATTAATCTAAAGAAAAATGTAATTTGCGACGTGTTGGGCAATGACCCTTTTTTCGTAGAACATGGGTAAAAACGTGTCAAATGTCGCTGTCAACATCCCAGAAAATGGGGGGGAGGAGGGGGGTGTGGGGGGGGAGGAGGGGGGAGGAGGGGGGGCACCCCTCCATTGCGGCCGTGAGAGCGCTCTAGGAGCCATGCACACGGACGCGTCCGAGGCGGTCCGCGGCCTCATCAAGAAGAAGGACGACGTGGAGGCGCAGATCAAGGCCCTCCACGAAGTCCTCGAGTCGGTAATGTTACTTCTGGTCGAATTTAATAAATATCTATGTAAGTTTAAACACCGGTCTTTAAAAAAAGCACACAACAGCGAACGGCGACTTTGAAGTGAAGGCCCCGTGCCGTTTACGTGGCGTGGTGATTGGGGAGTGGAGAGAAGCGCTTATGCGGCGTTCGTTTTAAATCTTTGCGATCTTAAGCGAAGTTCTGTTGATCGATAACTCTTAGCTGACGACCGAAGTGCCTCGTTCGGTAGCCGTGGCGCTGAGGCATTGCCCTCCTGGTCGAGTTTATACCCCAACTATTAGTTGCCGTTTTCGATTCTCAGGTTTCTTTGTTTTGCGTTTCTTAGGTTCCTACGCGTGTATACAATGACTCTTAAAAGTCAAATTCAACGCTTAATTGGCGTGAGAACACGCTGTCTAAATGTACAACGCTCTCACAAGGGTCATTTAAAACGGACTGACGCTTTATTATGCTCGTATCTAAATTTATTAAATTTCCCGTGCGTTCAGTACTGCGAGCGGTGGCGCAGTGGTTAGCGTACTGCACTATAAACCCCATCGGAGACACGCGTTCGATTAAACGGCCCGGGCAAACATCAACGGCGAAGAGTGGGATCTAAAACTTAAAACATTTATTTTACCAGATAAGGCCCCACTGAGCTGTATAGCTCTTTTTCAGAAGCGACTTGGCAATCACAAATTATAGCTCAACGAAGCGTCATATTGCGTGTAAATGTATAGCAGCCAAATGCTCTAAACGCGTGATGTTGGTCATAAATGTGGAGGGGAAAACCGGAGGACCCGGGGACAATTTCACGTAACATGCAAACTCCAAATATACAGCAGCAGGTGTCAGGGTCGTGATCGAACCCACGACCTCCTGCATACCGGGCGAGGTAGTTAACATCTCCTAGCCACCGTGACGCCCATCTGATCCTGCGTCTTCACCATGACCGACGGGACGTGCAGAGGCCCTCATCCAGCAATAGATTGACAAAGGCTGGAACAATTTTTTGTTGTACTGTCTTTGCCTCGCTTCTACCGTCCGTATTCGATGCAGGCCTCTGTCAACATTAAGAGTCGTTTTTAATCGATGGGAAACGCAATTCGCCTATCACGTTTTCGCCACTCTGGCTCTCAGGTTTGTGGATTTCTCGACGCTTTCCTGGTTCGCTCTCCACGATTCCTCAGTTTTCGGCGATACCGCAACCACCTTCCCTTTTGGGTTAGGTCGCGTAAATATATAAATGTGTCGTTAAACCCGCCACCACCCGACACAGCCAACTAGTAAGGTTTATCACGTAAACAGAACATGTCAATTCGTCACTAGTACAGCACTAACCGGTGTGTTGGAGAGCAAAGCCACAACATTTACAATCTAAGTACGACGTTTCGCCAGTAATTACAACTAGCTTCATCAGGTGACAGCCAGATTTGGTTTCCCTGACTCTGTGTCAATGTGTTGTTCATCAGCAGGGCAATGTGGGGATGAAGGGGGAGCTTGTGGATGCTGAAGGCTTTCCACGCAACGACATCGATGTCTTCCAGGTCCGCACGACGAGGCACAGCATCATATGTGAGTATGCTCATCCGCGCGTCCGTGGACGGTTACACAAATCTCATCAACAGCCACACCGGCCTGGCTTTTAATTTCCTATCTTAAAGTTTCCCCGCCATCAGACTTTCCCCTTGTTCACTACCCTCCGCATGTTACTCCGGTACCTAACTCCAACATGCCCTTGTTATTGGGGGAGATTGGCAACAATATCAATAGGAGGATTCTGAAATTAGTGACCAGATAGGCTCAGGTCCAGAATTATGGGATTCCTCGTGTAATTCCAAGTACCAAAGGCTGTTGAACCTCCATTAGAGAGACACTGACACCGCAACAGGGTAGTTGACCTTCGGGAGCCAAAGACATCAACAGACACTGGACGAGAAGTAGCTACTACTCAGTGTCCTACGAGCCACTAACTATCAAACTATGACTTAAAGTTTCTAGCAAACTGAAGGAAATACCACCAGTTACAGGACAAAATAACCCACCGCACTCAGGGAACAGAAGCTGACATGTGTAAAACCTCATGCTAGGGCTTGTGTGCTGCTGTAAACCAGCTCCCGATATCTGACAAGATCAGGTGCATTCTGGGCAATTCGGTCCTGAACTTCCTAGTTCCTGTGTGCAACTCCGGACAGTGCTTGAAAGCCCCCTGTCCCCTCCCCCGTGTGTTCTGCATGCAGGCCTACAGAACGACCACAAGGCGCTGATGGCCGACATCGAGGAGGCGCTGCACAAGTTGCACGCTCACCAGCGCAAGAAGCACGAGAGGGACTGCATGGAGACGCAGGCCGCGGCGGCCCCAGCTGTGGCCTTCGCCCGCGTTGACACCGTCTCTCCCGGCTCGCCGGCCAGCATGGCTGTACGTTGTGGCTCATGGGGGGTGGAGGCATTTCCTGGGTCTCCTGTGTGTTAATTTGTGTGTACTGTGTACTAGCTTGCTTGTGTGTACCGTGTACTATCTTGCTTGGGAATTCTGTGTTTACTGGCTTGTGTGCTGTGTACTAGTTTGCTTATGTCTCCATTTGAGTGTTGTGAGTTTAATACTTCCCGCATGACAGTAAAATGTGCTCATGGTCTCGCTGTGTGATGCCACAATCCACTGCTCGTTTTACCCACCGTTGTGGCATGCAGGGCTTGCTGCCGGGGGATGAAGTCGTCACGTTTGGCTCTGTGACCCCGCAGAACTTCCAGAACCTGCAGAACATCGCCACAGTCGTGCAGCACAGCGAGGGGGTACGCAATCGCCTGTTTAATTATTATAATAGATTCTGTTATTTTTGAATTCATGCCATTATTTGTACGCAATGCTGTCACGAAAGCACTATGTTTCACAGATGGGAATAATCTGTGTAGTTATTATTATTATGCTTGTTTACCCAGGAAAGCCTCACTGAGTCTCATGACTTTGTAAGAAGGGTCTCTGCCAAGCTTTGCAGTAGGGGTTAATGAGTGCTTTGTATAATTCCAGTTGAGTCATTTGAAATCAAAACAAAATTTGTTGCGAATTTGGACTGACGCAGGTGCACACGGAATGCTATTTTTCTAATTACGTCACGGGATCTTTAACATTCACTATGAAGCAGACGCTCTGTATTTATGGTCAGTGTATTATGGTCATGATGGCACCGTAATGCCGTACACCCATGATTCTCGATGTTTTAAGTTGGATATCTCAATTTTAAACGTTGGAAGTTGTGTGATTACCTATGTTTTGTACAGTCACGCCTGTGACCAAATCACACAGAATGCGCCCAATCTAGACAGATCTTTAAAGCTAAGCAGGGTTGTTTCTGGATAGCGCTTGGATGGGTCACCATGTATAAGACAGGTGTCAGCCTCCCCTTGGGATACTTCGTGGTCAGCAGAGGGCAGGGCAGCAACATCCATTGCTCTGTAGATGTATGCTCCCGTGTCTATGCTCCCCCTCTTCACCAACTCACACTGGCCAGCGTGGTGATGTATGGCCAAATCATCCTCACGACATACACTCACGCGCGGGGAATCTCTCACCCAACAGTATGTTGCCGAAAGAGCTGCACATGTATGGTCATGTGCAGTGGGGACATGTTTTTACGTGCTTGTTTCTTGATTCCCAAATTGCCTGAGCAGAAGCCACTCCGGGTGTCAGTGCTGCGAGGCGGCAGCTTGGTCACCTTGACCCTGACCCCGCAGCGTTGGAGTGGACGGGGCCTGCTGGGGTGAGTTTGACAGCAGAACCCATTGACTGACTGGGGAAGACCTTCATCCAGCAGTCGAGAAATCATGGCTTGTATATGAGTACTAATGCAGATGTTTAATTTGACTTCACCACCTAAGTGGAAAAACCTAGTCGTGTTTTTTTTCCAGAGCACTATAACTATAGATGATAATAATTGTGATCACTAATGTGGATGTAATGCTTCTTCCTCTACACAATTCAATTAATGGCCATGATTCTCCTTAATGGTGGGAACATTTACTCTTGCCTATTGACTAATGTGCAAAGTTAAGCACAATCAATACGAGACGTTTTAATAACATACTCTATATTCACTCTTTGGTTCATTCGGTAAAGTCACGTAGAAAGAAAAAATAGCATACGACGTTTCGATTGCAACACAAGCAATCATCATCAGGTACAAATGAAAGAGAAAACAAACCGGGTAAACGTAGAAATATAATGCAGTCGGCTAACATAACAGTCAACACCCTACCTGGTTGGCCTATGTGTGCGTCTCTCTCTGTGAGTGTCTCTCTGTATGTCTCTGTGCTATCTCTCTGCGTATGTGTCTGTCTGTGTGTCTCCGTGGCTGTGTTTTGTCTCTCTCTCAAATTTAGCAATCTTTGGAAGAACGTAATCAACCAGGTAGGGTGTTGACTGTTATGTTAGCCGACTCTGTGTTGTATTACATTATATTTCTAAGTTTACTAGGTTGTTTTTTCTTTCATTTGTACCTGATGATGATTGCTTGTGTTGCAATCGAAACGTCGGCATGCCATTGTTTAATTTTTTTTTCTTTCTACGTGACTTTACCTAAAGAACCAGAGTAATTCCTGCAGTCACGAAAGCTCCAAATCAAGTTTGTTTAATACTCTATAATTGTTTAATACATTTATTTGTATTGCTTGTTTTGTTTCAATAGATTGTGATGTTTTAAAGTATTGTGTTGTTTTTGAAATAGAGTAGAATTTTGCTAATGAGAGTTAAAAACTTTATAAACACGGATTGCTCTTTAGAATTGGTTAATTAAGTGGCATAGTTATCAAGTGTGGTGGCGGTGGAATTGAACTTGTGGCCAAGAGCTGCTGAACACCTGTGAAAAAGAGCTTAATAGATCATCAGATTCCGCTAGTATAAACAAAAAATCTGATTTTGAAGGTCTGCAGGGGCTCAAGGGCTGGAGGGACCTGGGTACCAGGCCATGGAGAGAGGGGGAATTGAACAAGAGACCCCACATTTCATTCCTTGAACCAGGGTGCATGGCAACCTCGCTACTTCTTGTTCATCTTCTTGGTTTTTTCGGTAAAGTCACGTAGAAGGGACGTAATAAAATAATAAAAATAAAACATAATAAAATTAAACAATTCTCACGACGTTTCGGCCACAACGCAAGCAGCCGTCCTCAGGTTTCTCATTCCGCTTGTCCTGGTGAGGGTCGTGGCGACAGCATGTTGAGTAGGACGGTCCAGACCTCCCTTTCCCTGGCGACAGACTCTAGCTCTTCCTGGGGAATTCCCAGGCGTTCCCAGGCCAGACAGCGACATCGTCCTGCCAGCGTGTCTTGGACCGGCCCCGATATCATAAAATAAATTCCCAAACATTACACACTTAATTCAGTGTGAGCACAAGACATAATACGTCGGTATTTACATTAAATGCATGCAGACTTATAATAAACGCAATACTTTGATGTGTTTGTTGATTTTAATAAGAATGTTAACACTTGTGTTTATCATTTTTTATTTCACAGCTGCAACATTCTTCCCATGGCACGGTGATAATTTTGACAGATTTTTTTTTGCTGCAGGATGGAATATATGCACAAATATGGGATTGCTTTTTTCCAAGGTGTAACAAAAAGTTCTGTAATGTATTGAAATAGTTTCAAGTGTGGTAGCAATTATTTACTATGTGCATATAACTTCAACACGGACGTGTCTCGTGCTCTTTACAGTGTGGAAATATTGTCTAATAAATGCTTCAATTACTTTAATCTGTGCTGATTTGTAAACTTATTTGCTCATATGTGTGGTTTTTAGTGGTGGTACTGACCGATGGGTGGCCCCAAAGAAGAAACTATTTTTGGGTACCTTCGTTTCAATGTATAAACTCATAGGGAAATGGCAGAAGAGACCGACAAGAGAGATTTCACGAGATGAGAGAAATGCAAACAAATGCAAGAGGTATAATGATATGAGTGAAGGTGCAGATGAGACAAGCCGAGTGAAATTATAGATGTAGACAAGAAATGGATGTAGTGAGATGAGAGAAGAGATACATTTGAATCTGGGACCACGAGTTGCTTTTAGGGCCATAAGCTTTTAATTAATAACGATTGTGCCTAGCGCCACCACAGATTGGTTTTCTCCAGACTCCCAAAACCAGAGGTGGGACAAAGTCATTGTTATGCAAGTCCAAGTCGAGTCGCAAGTCATCAAATTCATGACTCGAGTCTGACTCGAGTCCAAGTCACATGACTCGAGTCCACACCTCTGCCCAAAACCACCTGGGCTTTGAAGTGACCATGTGATGGTGGTACAATAGGTGGGTTCATTAAACTACCAGATGTTCTCGCCAATGGCTCTGTTAAGATATGGATCCTAGCTGGAGGCAACACTGTCGTCCCTAACACTCCTGGTGACAATGCCGGCACTCGGAAGTCATCCCGCGCACCGATACCGTCAAGTAGCCGAGAGGACCAGTACAGTACTCATTATGCTAAAGAGTAGTCGTGTATATAGTACTCAAGTGTACTGCGTCCATGAACTCATAACCACTGTCAGAGCGCGTGTTACATTCAGCTCAGTTGGACTCGTATAATACTCGTTGTTACTCGGAGTGCAAGTGGCATTAGACCACGTGTTACATCCAGCGCATCCGCACCATCTACCCAGTTAAACATGCACGTTGAGCCAACGTTGGCATTCTTATTGGATAGGTAACTAAGATAACTCGTATAATAATCAGAGTACTCGTAGTACATGGACTAACCAGATGCGACTAACACGTCGTGCATCCAAAAATGGGAGGGGTGTGGCTGGGTGGAGGGGAGGAGCTGGAGGGGCTGGGTGGGGAGGGGCTGGTCACCCCGTGGTCCCCTTATAAAACTCAACGTTTAACCTACTCACGCCGGCTTGTGCCCGCCCTCACAGTCGGGCATATTTGCGGAATACACCACGCCGCCGTTGACCCTGGCAATTGACCGAGCAACCCAACGTTCCTACCAGCAGCTCCCTCCGCAGGAGGAATGTGTTAAAATAAAGCACGACGTCTCGGTCGCAACACAAGCGTCCGTCTTCAGGTGAGAAACAACGATCTGCTGTTGTGGCTTTATATAGAGGGTTTGTGGCGTGCATGGGCGGGTGGTGCTCGAGAAATTAGCAAGTCAATGGACTTGTCGTACAAGTCGTAATCGGACGACGACAACCGGGTGGGTGGGCGAGTGAGGTACGTGGTTATACAGCACAATGACCCTACCGTGGGAACTTCTCGTCGGTATTTTACGAAACGCGATTTCAGTGGCGGCCACCGTAGCGCCGCGGGTCCTCCTCCGTGATGTCACTGTGTGTGGTGGGGGTGGGGTCAGAGGTCGGACGGACGCGCCCTGGGTGCACGCGTGAGGCGGTAACCGGCACGACTCCACGAGGCGACCCCAACTCCCTCGGGCTGCTACAACTCCACAAACTACAACTCGCGCACACCTTTAAAGCGTTCAACGTCACATTCGACGCACGCACTGAACGCCGTTCGGCGGCTCCCGCGCACGAGGATGCGACGCGGGCAGAGGTCGGCGCTTCGAGACGAGGCAGCAGCAGCCGGCGGCAGCAGCGGCCGCATCTCCGCCTGCTGCGTCCAAGTGACCTTGGTGCGGCGCGGCTCGGCCTCGCAGGTGAGGGGGGTGGGATGTTGAGACAGAGACGCCGAGCCGGGCCCCTTGCTGGCCTCTTGGCTCGACGCGGGCTGCGGCTGAACCGTCCGGAGCTGTGCCTGGCCAGCCCCGCGCTTGACACTGCCCGACACGGTCCTTACCTGAGCTGGCCGACCAAGTCTTGACCTGACCCGGGCTTTACACGATCTGTCCCGGGCTGTACCTAACCAGACCCGGGCTGTACCTGACCCGGGCTTTACACGATCTGTCCCGGGCTGTACCTAACCAGACCCGGGCTGTACCTGACCCGGGCTTTACACGATCTGTCCCGGGCTTTACCTAACCAGACCTGTGCTTTAGCTGACCTTTACCTGACCTGCGCTTTACCTGACTTGTTCTAGACTTTACCTAACCCCGGCTTTACCTGACCACGGTAGAATATTAACCGACCCGTAACCGGTTTCGTAAACACTTTTAAGGCACATTTTGCTTCACACCGATTATAATATTGTAATAATTCTTACAGCCTCTTTTGTCAATCCCATGGTAAACTAAGGCCTCCATGCGCCGTTTCGGTGTGATTGACCATACTGTACTTGGGGATTGTTTCACCATACTATCACGCTGGTCAGTGCGGGCTGGGGAATTGGACGGGGGGTGGGTGACATTGGGGTGACGCAGCCGACGTGACCGGTTCGGATATCACTTGCTACTGATGTTAGCCTTGGTCAGGAATCGAACTTGGGTGGGGGACGGGTGCATACCGCGGTGCACTGCCAACTGTTTGACCGCTCGATCATTGACACCGATTTAGCCTGGGGAATGTTCACGATAGCGTTTTTACACAAACGACGAGCAAGATTTTACTCGACCTAGCCTTGCCCTTGAACCTGATCAACCCGGGTCTTTTCCCCCGCCCTCGCTCAGGTCTTCACCCTACTCAGCCAAGGCTCCTAGCCAGAATGGCATCGCTCGGGAGCCGGCATCTCCTCCTGACTCTTGCTGTGGCTACAAGGCGTCGGATGCCACCCTCCTCGGTCATTCGTGTCTGGGCGTCCACGGCGACAAGCGGCCGCAATATTGACGGGGAAGTTGGAATTGACGGGCTCGGTGGTCCTAGTCTCTACTCGTGTGCCAAGCATCGTCTTCACCCAAAAGCAGCTCCTCCTCGTAACTCTCGGACGCTCGGGAACTTGGCTACTCGGGTGCCCGTTGTGGTGCCGAGGGACTGCTCGATCCCCCCGTCCAGGAGCTACTCGCTGAGCAGCAGGAGCGCCACGTCGGAGCTAGATGCGGTGCAGCAGGTCCTGTCCGCCTCGGGCCATGTGTGGAGGGAGGAAATGGACGAAGCCGATTGCTACGACCCCCAGGTGGACCCGCGCCGATTCCAGCGCGTGTCCGACGACTACGCGGAGCTGTGCTGCTGCGCCGAAGACGCGGGGTCGGCTCCGGTGTCGCTGGATGAGGCGCAGGCCGTGCTGGCCGAGCTGCTGTGCAGGCGGGAGCACGCCCACACCGGCGAGCTGCTCGTCTGCCTGCAGGCCGTCGGCGGCGTGGAGGCCTGGTATCGCCGGACCCTGCACAGGGACGGTCGCTTCAAAGTTCTCCTCGGCCTAGTGTCGAGCAAGGTGGGCGATATGAACGACCAGGAGCTGGTGGACACCCTGACGGTGCTCTGCCGCACCGGACTGAGCCCCACGCACCCCCTGTACGCCAAGTGCGAGGCGGAGCTGTGCCGCCGCGCCGACGACATGAGCTTGGAGCAGCTGCTGCTGGTGGCCGACGTTTGGAGGCTGGTCGGCTACCGCGCACCTCGCTTCCTCGAGCTTCTGTTCGCGCGCGCGATGCGGGACTGGGCCGGGCTGAGCCGACCCTGCACGGTGCAGCTGCTGTACATCGTGGGCGAGAACCGCGGCGCGCCGGATGGCCTCGTGAACAAGCTGGAACAGCTGGTGGTGCGGCACGTCGGCGAGATGACTGCCGAGGAGGTAGGCGCCAGCTGCCTCGCGTTCTTCAAGTCGCGCCACAAGGTGTCGGCGCAGACGATGCAGCAGATCGGCGACAAGGTGACGGCCGAAATGCGCAGCATCAGCAACTTCGGCCTCATCGGGGTGCTCAAGCTGTTCCGGCTCACGCACTTCGACCACGTGCCCTTCCTCCGGCGCATGTGCACTGTGGTGCCGACGCGCTTGCCCGACCTTGGGGTACAGGGCGTGATGCACGTGGCGCTCGCCTGCGCCGCGCTGCACTACCTGGATGAGCCGCTGATGCGTGCCTTGGCGGCGCAGGTGAAGAAGCGCTCCAGCTTCGGCCGGAGCAAGGACCTCGCCAAGCTGCTGTGGGCATTCGGGTCGCTGGCGTGCGAGCTGCCAGGCGCCACTGAGGACATGTATGCTGCGCTGGTGCAGCTGCTGCGGGAGCGCAGCGCGCAGTTTGAGCGCTACCCCCGGCACATGGTGACGGCGCTGCTGGCGCTCGCGTTCACCGGCCGCTTCCCCCAGGACCTCTTGAACGAAGTGCTGAGCCCGCACTACAGCAACCTCCTTGAGCAGAGGACCAAGGAGGAAATGAGGGCGGACCTCTACACGTTGGACGCGACGGTCGGCCTGGAGTGCCCGGGCTACGCCGGGAACCGACTGGACAGAGTCACGCGGCAGGAGATGTGGCACGTGATGCAGAACAAGCTGACGATGGCGGCACTGACGAGGCCGGAGGTGAGCAAGGCGCTTGAGGCGCTGGCCGTGGTGCTGGGCGGGAGCCACTTGGCACAAGCTCACGCGGTGCTCCCGCACTCGCGATCCTATGACATTGAGGTTCACTTCGACGAGAGGGGGCGGCCCGTGCCCTTTGTTGTATCAGACGTCAATGGCGAGCATTTGATGGCCATTGCCGGGAAGCAGCATGAGCCGCCTCAGCAGTTTGAAACGCAGCCAAAGGAGTTGAAAATCGCAGACGAGCTCATCTCAAAGTTGTTCAAGGGAAAGAGTGCGCGTGCCACTCGCGGCGATCCAAACGTTCGCTCCCAAAGGAGCCCGCTGGTCGAGTCCCTGACCAGAGCGGCTGGCCGGGTGCCCCTAACGGCCAGCCTCGTGCAGGCGCTGACCAACAGGGAGCTGCCGGAAAGTGGAACGTCCCCCGACAGTGTCTTTGTGAATGAGCGTGCTACTTCACAATATCATCAGCAGCAGGGCCCTGTGAGAAAGGTAGCCATGCAGGTGACGAACCACAACAACTACCTGTACCGCATGCAGAGGCACACGGGGCTGCAAGCCATGAAGCGACGGCAGCTGCTGCTGAGCGGCTACACGGTGGTGGAGATCCCCTACTGGGACTGGATGCCAATGCTCAATGAGCCCTTGGAGAATCGAGTGGCCTACATTGAGAGGAAACTGAATTTTTGTGGGGTGGAGTGACAGGTGTGTGAGGAGACATTAGAAGAGAAACTCGTGCCAAACAGATGTCGGTGACCAGTAGGAAATTAAGTCCATGGGCATGTGGATAACATTTTCCAAGGGTCTTTAAGACATAGCAGTACTAAAAAGCAGGTTCACGGACATTGCTCTGCAAAAGCTTGGATTATTCCTGTGTATGCATGGGTTCTCTCTGTATACTACGGTTTTATCCCACATTCCAAAAAAATGTTGGTGAAGCTTTCCTGAATAAATAACCTTTTTTTTCCAGGCCTTTGTCAATCCACTGCTGGATGAAGGCCTCCTCGTGCCTTGTCGGTCATGGGAATTGTTTCACCATACTTCATACTGGTTTGTGCAGGTTGGTGAAGGGCAGTGGCGGCTCCTGCAAAATCTCTCGGGGGGCAAATGTCTGGATGATTGATAAGGATAAGGTCCACCCATGCAATGGATAAATTAACAGCTTAAGCATGTAAAGGCAACTTCACTTCTTTAATATTAATGAAAAATTAAGTGACTCTTACAATACATCTTGTTTGTTTCTATACTCACTATTAAAACAAACCACTCAAGTTTATTTTATTAAAGATTCCACTAGGTGGCGACAAATTATATTGTTGGATGAAACGTGCTTACGTATGATGACGTAAGCACGTATGATGACGTAAGCACGTTAGGGCGAGCCCTCCCGGAAGCCATAGAGAATGCATTGCAGCGCCCCCGTTCGAAAAAAAACATCTTTGAATGTAAGTCTATGGGACCACTCGGGGCGATTCTCAGCCGGAGGGAAATTGCCCAAAAAGAGGCGGTACTCCACAGAACGGGACATGACGCTGATTGGACTATATCCAGAGGCACAGTGACGGCTAGCGTGACTCTGTGGTTGAATGACATTGGTGGTGCGTCGCCCAATCGCCCAATGAAGAAACCGCCCCTGGTGAAGGGTGTAGAGGAAGATGCAGGATCCTTTTACATATTGCTTGCCACTGATGTTAGCCGTGGCTGGGAATCTACCTCAGGTCATGGAGTTCATAGTTAATTCCACTAACCATGGCACCACTGTTCCACAGAATTACACTATGTATTAAAATACTACTGTCCATCCCGTGTTAATCTGTCATCACTGACCGATCAGAACACTCTCGTATTGGTCCATCATCACTGACCAGAACGCTCTTATGATGTTGATGCATCGTCACGATTTGCCATATTATAATTTCCCGCCAATGCTGGACCAGTCGGCGAGCTCAACTCGGGTAACGTGGGGCAGGTGGTGGGAACGACACGTTAAGTGGCAAATGCATTGTATTGATTGAGTGGCTGCTTATGTAAAATATAAAGATTTTATTGGAACCCCCTTTGGTGTTGATCTGTCGGCAATGGTTGTGTGGTGCATGGTGAGTATTGCTAGTCTGGTGAGTGAGTGGTATGAAGTTGGTGGTGAGTGGTCAGTCATACAAGGTGATTGGTGAGTTTCTAGTGAGCGGACAATGTCAGGCGAATGATGTGATGAATTGTATCAGATGAGTCATGTAAAGTGGCTGGTGACGCTCAGGTATGAGTAATATCAATTGACTGGTAGGTGAGTTACATCACGGGAACCAAACATTGAATGTTTACATAATTGGCTGTATTACACAAGCCCAAATTACGTAGTGATGTGAGCAGATCTAGTTATATTTTATAATATGCTTTGTCATTTCAGAAATGCCACTCAGTATGACTTCTCCAAACAGCTGTAGGCACTTCAATATCTGTTGAGTACCTATTGGTACCGACCAGCATCTTTTCACAGTGCATGCAGCCTGGCAGGATCTGGCCAGTGCGTTTTACTTGATCCACCATTCTTATTCTTAGGTTTTTTCGGTAAAGTCACGTAGGTAAAAAATTAATAAAAATAAAATAAAAAACCACGACGTTTCGGAGGCAACACAAGCTTCCGTCTTGCCTCCGAAACGTCGTGATTTTTATTTTATTTTACTTTTATTAATTGTAATTTTTTACCTACGTGACTTTACCGAAAAAACCTAAGAATATGAATCCTTGCAGTCACGAAAGCTTCAAATCTTGAACCACCATTCTTAATTGTCTGCATCGGAGCAGACGATTAAGAATGGTGGATCAGGCCCATACATCTTCATGAATCGAACAATAAAAACATGCCACATGATGTCCTGGACATCCTTCTGTGAAGAAGAGCTTCATAGCTCATTGGATTCCTCCAGACTAAATAAAGATTCTAATTGTGAAAAAGATTATGCGATTGTGGACATGCAATCACACTACAAACCATATAGTAGGTATGTTGAACTTCTCTCGCATCATCCGTAGCCAAGCGTGCTCATCGAAGGTGTGGGGGAAGGACCACAAAAAGCATAAAGAAATTAGTTTTTAATCTAGATTTAAAAGTGCATTGCTACAGTGGATTTCTAATATCGGAAGGAAGAGCCTTCCATAATAGAGGTATGTATTGGGTTAGATCGCGTACCTTCCAGTAAACCACTAGACTGCAACTTCTTCAGCAAAGGAATAGCAACCCTCTTCGAACCTTTTGCTGAAGCCCTGTCGTCGTTGTTAGGTTAGCAGATATCAACATCAACAAGAATATATATCCTTTGCAATTTATATTAATACATTCATCCCTCACTGGTCTTTGCGCCTGATTGACTCACAAATGATGACATCACATTTATCCCTCTAAAGACCGAAACTGGAGTATATGAATTCCTTGTACTTGCACTACCTATCATGATTTTTTTGTACTGTTTGTTGTTGTATCGTTCTTACCCACCCCTACTGGACATCTCATCGGATTCCTCCAGGATAAATATTCAGATTCAGAAATGTGAATCCAATGATGCCTAATTAACATGTCATAATAAATCGCGTTGCCGCTACCTGCTTTGATCCAAATTGCTCACCGTAGCTTTTGGGCTTTTTGGAATGTACCACTCGCTGACCGGGGAGATGATACCAACAGTTTTTCATTGACTTCTGTAAAACAAAAAAAACACCTCCCACCATCCCCTCCCTCCCCACCCATCCCCACCCCACTCTCCTCTCCCCACCCAACCTTACCCCACCCAGCCCCACCATCCCCACCCAGCCCCTCCCTGCACGACGGACACAATAATCCCCTGTGGGATGGTGTAACCATGAGGTTCCTACCAGTATAAACCTTCACAATATACCTTTACATGTTAATACAGAGTCATAGAGCATGCGTTTAGATATTGCTGCTATAAATTTCCACATGATGAGCCACTTTGTTGAGCCACCATGTGTTGCCAGGTTGCTTCTGAAAGAGTTACACAGCGGGCCTTACCTGCTCAAATATCATGGTAGGTTTTTACCCTTTTAACTGCAAAGATTTTGTTTTGCTCAAATATCTGCCACATCTCCGCCTCTATATAAGGAACGATACAGGTGGACTTCTCCACAAATATGGCTGTCGCCTGATGAAGCTAGTGGTAATTACTGGTGAAACGTCGTACTCAGACTGTACATGTTGTGGATTTGCTATCCAACACACCGGTGTGCTGTATTAGTAACGATTTGGCACGTTGTTTACGTGACAAACCTAATTATTTTTTTATTAATTTGAACCTTTCTACGTGACTACTAAAAGACACAAAGAATATGAACACTTCCTGGTTGGCTGTGTCGGGTGGTGGCGGGTTTTAACGACACATTTACGCGATCTCACCCAGAAAAAACCTCTTATGGAAGATTAAGAATTGTGAGGAGAGTATCAAAAATGACCCCCGCGGTCTGGACATCTGTGAAAACTGCTGGAAATGTTTGCGGGTGAAAGAGTTTCACAACTCATCGGATTCCTCCAGCACGACCAAAACAAATTCTCGTTCACGGCCACCAACCCCCAGGCAAGATGGCGCTCCTCTTTACACACCTTCGCATTTCGTCTCCCCACGTGACCACGCTTATCCTATCCCTGGCCTCCGGGCGAGTCACGTGCCCCGGGATCCCCCCCCCTCCTCCAATCACCCAATTCTTGCCCACCCCCCGTTGCCCCCCGTGCCCCGCCCCTCACTTTAACATCCGGGTCACCGCGAGCGGCGTCGCCATTTTGAAGGAACTCGTCGGGCCCCCGATCCACCCCCACCCGCGTCCCCGTTCAGTGGCTTCGGCGTTCGCTCGTTGCCGCGACGACATCACAGCGAGAGTCCTCGGCGCTTCGACTCTGAATGGGTGAGCAGACGCGGCCCCTCGCCACTCGCCCACTGCTCCCCGGCGTCCTCCCGCATCGCCACCTTCCCCCCCCCACCCCCCTTCGTCTCAACGCCGCCCAAGGGCGGGGTAGCAAAGATCCTGAGCGCCGCTTTTAGAATTCCCAGCGCGCTCGCGCGAGGGCTCGCTCCGGGTTGGCTGTCGGCGGTCACGCGGGCGGCGTCTCGGCCAATGGGGAGCCGCGTAGCCACCGCGCAACGCTTAAGCGCGCGATGGTTTACAAAGCCGGGCCGCGGCTGACATTTTCGTTGGCGTGAAAAGGAAAAAAAAAGCGATTTGCCGTTCTCGATTTTTGTTTGTCGCGCGTTTAAAGTCGGTAAGTTTATTTGTGTTGATGGTTACGATAATTAGGTGGCTCTTGTTGAACGACGGTAATTTCTCCGGCGTATAATTAATGGGGTTTGGCGTGCGAACGAGAGGCGGAGGGGAAGCCGCGTGGTGGTGGAGACTTGGGGAGGAAGCCGGCATCGGCCCGTGCCTCCTCCCTCGTTATATAATCATCGTCGTTGTTCTACTTAATCTTAATGCTGCGCTAACATTTACACAGAAAGTGTCCACGGAGTGCAGTGGTACTGGTAGATGTTCATCATCCGCAGCCGTGGTCCATCCACTGCTGGATGATGATGGAGTTGACGCCATCTCGCGATCTTTGGGGTTGTGACAATCCGCAGTGCTCAAGATGATTATTTCACCGCTCCATCTCCACGATGGTGGTAAACCAGTTGATTTCGTGGCACCAGTTAGTGTCGTGGATGGCTGTAACATAGTTTCGATATCCGTCCGTCGTTGCGTCTTTATGAAATGTCATACCCAACAAGCAAACTTTACGTAACCGTGGTAAGATTCAGTGGTCAGTGTCATCTATGTGGCTTATACACTCGTGGATGTTTAAACAACAAAATGTGGAATGTAATTTCGGCTGATTGGGGAAGCCTTCGTCCAGCAGTGGATTGAGCATCGCCACTGATGTAACGATATTATTTTACATTTCGATGTTGTCAGTCGCGAGCAGTTACTAAAATATGCGAATCACTTGCTTGAAATGGTTTCCGTAATAATCTTAATTGACGATTGACTAAGTTACTTTGTCGTTACGTAATAATGTAATGTACAGTATTGTAAATAATTAATGTAATGTCTTATACCAGTGTATCGTTAATTTAGTCATGCAATGTATTTTTATTGTAATGCAGTATTGCAGTTTACAGTATCGTCCAGCAGTTTAGGCAATCCACGCAAACCAATAAATAACAATTAAACCTCCGCACAGATGGATACTAGAATCTCCTGGCAATGTTCCAAATCAGTGGGTTTTAACGAATACACGTGATCTGCCAGCCATTGTATCAGTGTCGTGTGTATCCAAAAATATTTCAATCTGTTAGATTTGCCTTACACTTCATACCGTTCATCTCGGCCACAATTATATTTCAGTTACAGTATATGTGTGTGTACGATATATCAATAATGTCCAATGGAACACGAAGGCGCACGCATCGAATTGCATTTGGGAGAACGGGGAGCATATGGATGAGGACATACGCAGTCTAAATATAGAATTTTAACTGTGAATAAAAGTGGACTTGGGTAGGACATTATCGCTTGAAGGTGATGATGGATAAGGGTGTCAAAGACAAGCACATGTTGGCCAATGTGCAGCTATGAGATCGGTTCACTTGAGACGACAGGTGTGAGGGAATGACGACTGCACGGGCAGCAGGCCTTCATCCAGCAGTGGATATACAATGCCAGCTTAATGTAATCCTCGGCAGGGCCACCACCTCGGCTTTGTTTACCCGTTCAGTCGTGTGGGAGGCATGGAGGGCCATTTGCTATCGTGGCGAGAAGGGAGAGTTTAGGCCTGCGATGAATAGGCGAAGCGGCATTGCCTTTACGTAATGGTGCGTTACACGTGTTAAGCCGCTGCCAATGTTAAAGGAGTTGAATGTATTCACTCTCAAACTGTCCTCTGGGCGGAGTAAGTATCGACTTGTTCGTTCCATGGTACTGGAATTTCCACCAACTGCCTCGGTCGAGATGAGCGTCGCACAATTGCTTGCTTTCAAGCACTTGAATGTGCCGAACATTTGCCGAATGTATGATGAATTGTTATCTGTTGGGGTGTGATGGATAGTGAGTGGTCTGGGGAGTAATGTGGCCGAGTGATATTGCTTCCAGAGCAATGTTAGATATCTGGCTCGTGAAGAAGTCGCTGAGCTGTTGATGGCGTGTAAGGCTTCTTTGCGTGGTTTGTGTGAGCTCTTTTAAGAGGGCTTTTAGGAACATTTCATAATCGCAGGTTAGGGATAGCTTTGTCTTGTGCTTTAAACGGTAAGTACAGCACTTGTTTACGTATATTTAAATGAGATCAAGTTGCTTTTACGTTCTCTTAGATAACCGTAGGTCCATCTTGTGCAATAATTAACCTTATGATTGCAGTCTTTGCTTTATGCTCACAATACGTGCATCAATTGTTCTCCTATACATCCATTATTTTCTGTTAACGTATGCTACGTTTTGTGATTCGTGCAAACCTTGCAGTTTTAGATGTACCTCAAGATAAAACAATTGCTGTTGAAACTAAATTATGACCCCCGAATCGTGATAATTCGGGGGTCGATCGTAAAAATGCCTCGTAGTTACCTAAACTCAAACTTATATATATACAGGATCTGCACGCTGTGCCGTTTAACAAATAATATTCAAATGTTAGATCACAAATGGTTAAGTGCAGCTGACAGAATGTCACTAATAACACTGTAACCAAAAAATATTTGTTCCTGGGTAGTAAGTGTTATTTTATAATTGCTTATGCACCAAAAGTACAGAAAATGGCTATTATTCCTTACAAACTTTGCTTTTGTGACCAGCACAGTGATATTTTGAAATGTACCTATTTTCAATGAGAACGTGTGCATTTGTATCATTCCTTCACATAAAGTCCTGGTCACAAAAGCAAAGTTTGTGGGGAATAATAGCCATTTTCTTTACTTTTTAGGCATAAGCAATACAAAAATAACACTTTCTACCCAGGGACAAAAATCGTGTTACATGGTGTAATTCGGCCGACGGCGCACTTGGGCAAGTCGTCTTCATGCAGACATTATCTGGTGGCCCGTGTACGGGAATCGAACCTGTGACACCCGTGTTAATCAGCTCAGCGCTGACCGCCCATGCCAACGCTGTTGAGCTTTCAAAACGCTCGACAGAGGTCGTTGAAACTGAAAATAACTCGGCACCAAAATCACTCCCGTTTCCCGTATCTGAGGATTCGAAGCTTTTCCAGTAACAAATTTTAATTGAGTCAATAACGCATACCGGGTGGGCAATGTGCACTCTTTTTAAACAACTATTAATATTGTTGCCGCTTGCGTTAATGCGCTCCGCAGTCTAAGAACATTGCGTTCCGACCTTGCCTTATCGTTTGCTCTGATAGGAGAACCCTTGTGGGAATAAAATGTCGCTTGGTAATACTCACAATGTGGTACTAAAGGGATAATACGGACTTGGCAGCGGACACTGGCTTTTGTGGCCTTTATGTTGTCAGGCGCAACATCGTAACGCTGCAGTGACGTCCACTGTATTTATGTTCAAATATTTAGGGGTGATGGCACTCTGGGCATCTCTAGTGCCATGACGCACCTGATAGTCACTTAAAACAATCTTTTTTTTATTTCCAAAGTTTCAAACTCGTGTGTTGGGCAACTTGGGACAACGCAGCGTATGAGATGTTTGTCGTTCTTGTTGAGTCCTACTTGGAGAGGGGGAAAACACAAACGTTTTACAATTTTGATAAGGCCATAATCAGTTTTAATGCCTTTGATCCATCCGTTTGGCGCAGTGGTTGCACTATGCGAAGACACCGCCATACAAAGGCCTCATACGGTGCCGTCTACAGCTAAGATCATGTTAACGGTGGTTAATTTGTAATTACTTCTGGCCAGAGTAATGTGGAATCTCCATAAATGGCTCAGGATTGTATAAATGTTCGCCCCCTACCCATTTAAGTGACCTTGACTGTTCCTCTTGAGTCTCATTTCTATCCAGTCCAGCAGTCTCATAATACCGCATTGGGCTGTTGGGCTATTTTTATTCCTCCCTCTCAGATCATTATTTGAAAAAAAATGTTGTTTTTTACATTTATTTATTGCGATCTGTTGCAGCCACGCAGTGCACATGTGTGTAAGGAAACCTAGTTGCAATCTGCTATAATTCAAATCTCTAGCACGTCTTAATTTTGCGATAGCAATGAATGGGAGATATTTCCACAGTTTTTGCCACAGTGGTGTTGCTGCACAACAAAGCGATTAACACAAAGACATAACTGCTACAGCTAATTAAGAGAAAGAAAATAAATGCATTTTTAAATCGAATGGGTTTAAGAAATGTGTTACGGTTGAAAGTGTCCCAAGTCACACCAGAGCAGGGTTAGAAGTCTTGGATTCAGTGTTAATGCCTAAGGGACTGAGAGCCAACTAAAGCAACTTATTGTGATCTAAGCTCTTTGTGGACAGAGAAATGTCCCCATGCCGTTTATACCGACTGGCTTGTTTATGATTAAAATATCTCAAATCTGAGAGCCTTTAAGGAAGACAAAACTCCTCCATAGCCATTGGTAGATACATACCTAGACTGTGGCCTTGGCTACCCAAAACGGGTCTGAAGATTAGTTAATGATTACAAAAAGGAGCGTTTTCACATACATCCCATAGAGTTATAAAGTCACTGCAGCAATGCTCCAGAGCATTTTAATACATAGCTGAAGGGTCTGCTGTTCTGGACTGATTTTAGTCGTCTTTCTTTAACATAACTTTTAACTGGTGTTGAATAGCCCCGGGGGGGAGAGCCTACATTTTTCCTACAAAATGACAGCTATTTGTTTTTGGGTTGCAAATTCCTTTAAAGATAGCTGCTGTACGCGTGACATGCACGCGCACAGCAATTGCCACAGTGGTTGAACCAACTACGTTCCTGATGCTGTTGTGTTAAACTGCTGTCAGCTATACAGCATGCTTCCCACAGGCTTCCCTCTGATGGTCACCATTGAGAGATGCCTTGAAGGACCCAGCATTGGCACCAGGGTCGGTGATATCCCAAACGGGTCCCCCAAATCAAACGGTGCAACGGCTGGACGCTAAACTTCAAAGGCAGAAGCGTAGTGATGTGAAGCTATCAGTGCGTTACAAAATCTGCTCCGCTTATCTGCGCCTCTGCAGGGCTTGAAGTCCTGCCAGAAAGTGGGGCGTTGTGGGGCGTTGTGGCCCTATCGGCTGCTAACCATCACGGCCATTTCATTTACGCTAGTGTTGCTTTCCTCGTAAATACGTATATATGTACATAAGTTAAATCTTGATTTGAAGCTTTCGTGACTGCAGGAATCCATACTCTTTGGTTCTTTCGGTAAAGTCACGTAGGTATATGCCTACCGAAAGAAGCAAAGAGTATGTACATAGGTATCCATTGATATATACTGCACGAACATAATAGTGAGATGGCATACAGTTAGACTGATTGAGGGCTGTTAAGTGTGTACACACCGTACAGTTCTTAGTTTTTCTGTTTTCTTAACATTCATTTTACTGAACCTGTGTCGCAGGATTTGACATACAATTCAGTTTTCCTTTTTCCTGAAAGAGGTGTGTAACAGATCCATGAATCTCTATACCACCGTCACCGTACTCTGTTCCTTTAAAAAATGGAGCCATCACTATCACAATAGTCACTCACGGGTTGACAAAAAAGGTCATTCTAAATCAATGAGGTATCTATAAATCGCCCTAGATATTGAATATATGTGTCAAACATCAACTTGTATGTGACGTTAAGGTCATCTACAAAAATCACTGTGTTTGTTCCATATTGCATTTTTAGTCAATTTCTGTTCACGTGCATTCAACATAAGAAAGCATGACAGAAGCTTCCTCACATAATAATTGTAACATTGGTGAACTTGCCTTGATTGATGGTAATTGCGGTAATTAGCGCACGAGACGTTCTTTTACATGCCCTGAGCTTTTGTTGATGATTATAATGTACCCATTACAGTCCAGAGACTTGCAATAGCAAGCTGTGATTGGGTGGGGGGGGTTAAGATGACATAAATATTCACGAGCCACAAATAGTCAATGGAGGAGGGGCAGCCCTTACTGAATGTCTCTGACATTGATGCGTCACCTTGATTAGGTGTGGCATTCTACATATTTGCGATTTTTCTCCGAACATCAAGTGGCTTGCGTGGGCACAGCTAAGGATGCATCATCGGACTTCCTCACTGTGCTTTTATTAAGTTTGCAATGTCACCTAACTTGGTGTAAAAGAATAAAAAAGGAAGTTGTAAGTCTGTGTACATAAACACTACAAGATGAGGGCCTTCCCATACCATGACCATACTTCACTGCGCTGGGTTAGTGTGGGTTGTTGGAGGGGAGGGGAGCATAGATTTTACTGAATTGCCCTCTGTTGATAACGTGTTTCCGCAGCCTATAACACCTGTTTTCTGCACTGTGGCTGCCCATCCAAGCACTGTCTAGGCTCAGTTTTGCTTGGCTTCTGAGGTCTGCAAAGTTAGGCGCATTCCGTATATATATTTTTTAACTCTGATTTTAGCTTTTTTTTCGGAGGCGACCTGTCCATCGAAGTAGCCTATATTATATTATTTCGGAATTTATATTATAGTCTCCAAATAATCTAAACGCATGTTTATAAATTTGGAGGACTCGAAGAAAAATCCAACGCAACCATTGGGAGAACATGCCGACTCCAAATATGCAGGTGTCAGGGTCTGGATTGAATCCACGATCTTCCTGCATACCAGCCGAAGGAGATAACATCTTGACATCTCAGCGCTCATATAGGATTACATGTATATAGTCATGCATGCATTTGTTTTCCAATTGTTCAATGGGGTTTGAAGTCCTTTACTTGCATTGTTGCTGAGCTGTCAATAACAATCCACGAAATAATGTCGTTCAGATTTTCCTCTGCCTTTATTAAGGCAAGTTTAGCAAACTTGGATATGGCTTCTCAGGAGCACATTGTTAAAATGTTTACTTCACAGTGACCCATTACGGCCACAATTTGAGTTGTGCGAAAGTTAATTTGCTACAATGTGTAAATTGCTTGCGGATGTGAAGCTCACAGCCATAACCATGATTTTTTCCCAATAATTTTTCAATTTAGAGTGAAATAATGTACAACTCGCCGGTTCTGATGTTGAGCAGTATTGAGCCGATATAGCATTTTACGGATCGTCTCCGATACAGATAACTAAGCGATTCGTTTCTCTTTCTGTTGTGCAATGTAACCGGTACACATTGCTGAGGCCCTGTGTGGGCCTGAACGAAGGGGAAAAGCACGTGTGAACCTTCCTTTCCATGTCTCCACGATTCGTTTCGTACTCGCATCACCGGCCCCAAATACCTGACGCACTATTTATTACAAGTCGCTGTGCATTAAATAGCCTAGCCTGACCCTGACGCGCTTGTGCTGTCAGCTGCTCTAGTTCAGAGATGCGTTATTTACGCTGCATGGTAGAGATGCCCGTGTGATGTTGAGCTATAAAAAGGGTCAGCCGAGCCAAGTGAAACCATACCTCTGTGTGCGTCGCATGAATCTGTGTGGGTTTAATTTTTTTGTTTGCGTGCGTTTTTTACAGTTATTTTTGGGCGTACTATTTTGCATCATGTCACGAGGCTGAAATTTCAACATGTATTGCAGAAAAAAGTGGGCTATTGCCCCACATTAGAGAATGCTCTCTGGAAAAATAACATGGCATATACTTCTGGGATACATTCAATTACATCTTATCCACTCTAAGTGGTGGTGCACTTTCTCAGATGGCTCAGTGCACAGGCGTTCATTGCAGTACAAACTGATTTTCATTATTGCGTAAAAAATATATAATTTTTCGCATGTTTTTAATGCATTCATTCACGAGGGTCATATCATCAACTTTCTACACTTGAGACTCCAGTTTAATTATGGGTTGTTGCCCAGATTTGGCTGTCAGAATCAGCTAGTAGTATGTCAGAGGTCTTTGTGACATTTTACTTGCCCCCCCCCACCAAGCAACGCGGACCAAACACTTTTTAAGTTTCCATTATAAATGCAATTGACCAAAATGCTGGACCCTTGGCATAAGTGCTCCGCATGGCAGAAAATGGAGAGTTTAGTTTAAACCTCTCGTCATGGAGGTTAGCAAGCTTGGATGCCGGGGCAAGGTGTGCCCAATGAGACTGAATCGTTCCCTTCTTGCGTGTATGGCGTTATATTCAGGAGCTTATTGCCAATGTCGAGGTCGACCAGCCACAATGTGGGGCTTCAGGAGTGTCGTTTTAATTTTCCGCGGTTGAAGTAGCACAGACCACCACAGTGGTCTACTTCTTTACGCTCTTTGTTTGGATTTCACGGCCATTTATGAAGATGTGCGCATCAGCCTTGATGTTCTGATAAAGTTTATGGTGCACTCGTATCATGGAGTAATGTCTAAGCTAGGAGGCATTCTGTTTGAGGGGTTTATTCTGGATGTCCACTTGAGAACCTGTGAAATCTGGAGGTTGTCTAGAAAAGTCCGGTCATAAAACGATGTACACCTGGTCAGACATATCCCAAGAAAGGCCAAGAAAGCGATGGGCAGATGACATGAGCAAATGGCCAGGGGTGCAGATTAACAACAATACCGTGAGACTGGCAGAGAATGAAGATAAATATAGGAAGGTGCTGCACCGCCAACCGTGTGGAAACAGTTTTTAGTTTCAAGTTTCTTTCGTTTTAATCAGGTGACAACTTAAGAGACCAGCAGGAGTCTCACTTTCAAGAGTGACATGGAGCATCAGGTTGCCAGTAGCTGGCGACTTTTACTATGTACAATCCTAATTGAGTAGTTTTGCAGGTGACTTTCTATCTTGGACAATGTGTACCCTAACGTCAGCACACACAAATGGCCTACTCTTGAGAATGCCAATGAAGCAGATTAGGCCTCGGCAAGGTAAGGTAAAAGTTAAAAAGAGAAAACAACGAGCCTAGTTTTACCCTACCTTTTACCCTTACCCCATACAAATTACCCGATTACAGGGTAATTACTAGGGAACTACACATGAAAAAGGTTTATAACGGTAAATGCTAGGTAGAGTGCTTTATTCATATAGAATACTCTCAATGATTCCAATTTTACACGCTTGTTGTCGTTGTCGTATCCTCAAATTTTGTAACTCAATTTTAACTCACTTCCCAATATGGTATCGACTGCAAACTTGGTATACTTATGTCATACTGATGACAATACTATATTCTATCATAAAAATATATATATTTTTTTTTACATAATTTTTTTTATGTTATGTTTCGGCTTGGGTCTAATTGTCCACGCCTAACTGACGTTGGCTGTAAGCTTCGGGGCCACTTCTTGGAGTCGTGGAGTTCTGCCATTACTAGTACATTTAATAAAAGCGTGTTTAAAAAAACGTTTTTTTAATTGTACTTATTAAATGGAGGCCAAGGACTGCGCCACGGAGCTTTTAGCGGTAAACAAGGAACCGTATTTACCGGGTAATACTTCGCGCTACCTTTACCCTACCGGGTAATTCTTCCGAGCTACCTTTACCCTACCCTTTACCTTACCCCTTGGCATGTCGACATCTTTACCCTTTACCTTAACCCTTTTACCCGGTAAAAAGGGTAAATTACCTCATTTTGCCGAGGCCTAAAGCAGATGGCGCTTAGTATTATTTAGGTTATTACACCCGCAGTGATAATCATGGCACCGGCTAGAATTGAACCGTGAACCTCTGTAACAAGCGGCGAAGACACTGCCGCTTGTCCATGTCACCGCCCAATCGGGACGGCACTAGACGGAACAATAGCAATGTAAAGATTAAATCTATTTGTATACTCAAGATACGTACAGTACGATGGGATGGTTCCTGATTCGCGTATGTTTATACGGAAGTGGTTACGCAGTGCCCCCCCGCACACTGTGCCAAGAAGCTGGTGACCCCAGTTTCACATCCTGCACTGCCTCCCCCCCCTTTTGACCAACCCGCACTGACCAGCTTGGTAAAGTGTGTTATGTTCTGACAACCCCCATAACCCACATGGCGTTGGGGAGCCTAAATTAAGAGTTGGACTGGCAAAAGGCTGCCGATTACATTTTTAAGATTTGTCAAAATAATCTATATGACGATTAAATTTGAACATTTCCGTAAATTCACATCCCTGCACATACGAGTATATAGTCAGCCGCACCGCCATTAGCATACGTTCTCCACATGCATCACAAGGGGCAAAGGAAAACATCAGTCGTTAATCGTAACCCCGCGTCATCTGCTTACTGTACTGTGGAGTTGAAAAGTGCCCCTTACAATGGAGAAAATGTGTTAATTTCCTTGCTTTGACATTCTAATTGCCCCTTTTGTTTTTTATTTGGGGTTTTGTGGGGAGATTTTTTTTGTTGTGCATATAATGGTGGTGCTGCGCGCATTTCCTTTGTGCGAGCAACTTCAGTTAAAGCTACTAAGCGTGGAATATGTAACATCAGGGGGGAAAAACCAGACAAATTATGCACGCTGTTACGTATTCGACTTCTTTTTAATGTACTGCACCTGGTTTTCAGAACCAGGATTTTATGGGCCCTGTCTTGAAAACAGATAAAATGCTTACAGAACAATCTGCTCTAATTATATTTTTGAATGTAGTTAAATTTACATTTCTGTGCAGCAGTGATTGATACATGTGGCCACTGTGTGCTGCCTAAAAATATAGACTCTGGATGGTGACTAAAGACTGAACCGGCACCAGTGTGTTTTTGGGTTCCAATTATATTCCAGCCACACTTTATGAAATCGGATTCTTAAGTGCAACGAGTTCATGGTTTCAGTTTAGTCACCAATGATTGCATAAAACCCCTATTCAATTTAGTTTGTTACTTAGTTTGGTTTGATTGACATGTGACTATCACTCATTGCGGGGAATAAATGTGTCCCTATTGTGGATTAAGAGGCATACTTAAGTGACGAAAGAAATGATCCTGTCATGATGAGGTGTGCATGCATTTGTATTACTTAATCTGTATAGTTTTCTTTCCTGGGATAAGGTCAGGTTATAGTTTAAATGTGTGATTAATAAACCGACGTAATACTAACAGAATTGTTATCGAACAAAACTGCTGCATTGCGTCTGTAACAATTAATGACACAAAGTGACCGCCGACCGATGAATGATTATGACTTGATTTTCATCTGGCGGAGCTGTCTGAATCCCTGTAGCTGACCGCTGTGGTGTGTGTTGGTGCTGTTTCCCACAGACATAATGGCGAGCCCAGCCAAGGAGAACTATCGGATGAGAAGCTACAAAAACAAGGCGCTGAATCCGCAGGAGATGCGGCGACGGCGTGAGGAGGAGGGCATTCAGCTGCGCAAGCAAAAGCGCGAGCAGCAGGTGCAAGCTTGTGTGCGCCCTTGTCCCCCGCTGGGGTTTGTCATCCCATGTGCAAGATGGACACAGTGATGTAATTTACTTGGGACGCCGCATTTTGTAGTGTCAACTTTTCTTCAGAGCAGTGTTCTTCATTGCAAGGCTCGTCGGCCCCTGGTGTTCTTGAATGCGGTCACTAACGTGCGGCCCCCGAGAATATACATCTGTCAACACCCCCCATCATTGTGCTGTCAAACCCAATGGTTTCAAATGTGTGGCGGTCTTCACACTGATGTCTTATCGGCGAAAGTGGCCCCTCTCCGAAAATAATTGAAGACCACTGCTTTCAAGTGATGCAATTTTAATGTAAAATCTCATGTAAAAGTTTGTGTTATGTGATGAGACTGGCCCATACCATCCTTTGACTTTACTGTAGGGTATTTACCCAATGAAACCTGTATTCCCACATAAGCTGAAACCAACAGCGAAGCATGTCATCTGGCCTACGTTCAGTCGTGCTTGTAGTTTTTAGTGTCAGGGTTGTGATGACGTATGTGTTTCTCTCCCCTGTCAGCTGTTCAAGCGTAGAAATGTGGACAATCCCAATGAGGATGTCTCCATGGACAATGGAATCCAAGATCCCTCCGTCACCACCACCATACCTGGGGTAAGACTCTCTTCCCTTCTGCCCCCCCACCCAACTGGCACACTGCCCCCTCATTGGGTCACGTGCCCTCGTGTGATAGTGGCGTTGCACTCAAAGAATGAGCCATTGGAGAGAAGTTGACACTGGCATTGAAGTGTCTTCCGTAGTGAGTGGTGACTTTATTAAGAGTAGGGTTTTTTTAAAGAGTAGGATTCTTCTAATGGCGGCTCATGACCAAATGTGGCCTGTGAAGACTTTTGGAGTTGCCTGCCAAGACAGAAACAAATGATAGCGATGAAAGTTGAGCAAAACATAGATGGGATTTAGCCTTGAGACAAGAAACAAAGATAAACAATGGAGGTTAGAGACCTGGAGAGGTGACAAATCATCAAGTGGTCACATGTTACGGACTATACAAGGTGCCGATGTCATGTTACACCATGGCATCCATCCACTTGGCCCGCTGGAAAATATAGTTGAGGGAATCCCTGGCTTAGAAGTTGCCTCTGTGAAAATGTGAGACGATAAAATGGAGGAGAAATTTTACCATTGTTTAGTAGTAATGTTTTCCTCCATAGTGATACATACTTAATAATATGAACTCAAAAATCGAGGAGATTATAAGCTTCACTTATAACTCGTGACATATTCTCAAGCAAATGTTACTTATAAAGAACAAAGCACATTAATAATGTGGTCATATTCTTCTTTACATTGGCCGCCTTGAATATATGCATATGGTAATGCCTGTCCACATGATGTCCGTGGGTCGGCAGGTAACGTAGTAATTCCGCTGCATCGTTTTAATTTCAGGAGTTTTCGGTCATCACGATTGAAATGCTGCAGATGATTTTTTCTGACGACCCCGAGCATCAGCTTGCCGCCACGCAAAAGTTCAGAAAGCTCCTCTCTAAAGGTAAGCGTATCGCAACCGGAGGTGAAGTCCATTGACGTTTTGGTTCCAAGACCAAGGTGGTTTCCATGACCTGGGATTGAGGGAGGAGTGGCTGAGAAGTGTAGTTCTATTTTATGTTTTGTTACAATGCTGGAATAGCAGTCACCAAGAACATCTTTGGAAATGGGAAATGTTCTCTGTGTGAACTCAAGTTGAAATCCTTTTCTGCCAGATGTTTTTTTTACATTTACTATTCTTTAAAAAGTGATTTAAAACTGCTCTGATATAAATATTGAAACGCTTACATGGTTTTTTGACAAAGTACTATTTACAGTACTGTTTGGGTTTAAAAGTATGTATTTAAAATAAATAAGATAAAAATAAATTGTTAACGTACAATAAAATGTAAATATTTGACCAATAGCCACGAAACTTTTTAGTGTTGACTCCCATACTTACAGATAAAGCTGCTATTCTCAACATCGGTTATTACCAATACAAATGTTCATAAAATCAAGGGACAAATACATTGACTACGTTCATCATTAACACCGTTTTATACCAGAAAAGCATCTGATAGGCTAGAACTCCAGACCATGGTCCTTCTCCTTGAGAAGCAACCTCTGAAATGAGAATCGCACAGCCGTTCCACTCATTGCTGCAAAGAAACATGACGCAGGAAACGGCAAAGTGGAGCAGCGTATATAGCATCTTGACATGTACGTGTGTGTGAGAGACGTGCAGGGAGCAGTGGCATAGTGGTGGGTGAGCGCACTGCTACGAACCTGGCGACCCGAGTTTGATTTCTGGCCACGGCTAACATCAGTGGTCAGTGACAGCTGAACCAGTCCCTGGGCCTCCCTGTTGCCAACTCTGCCTTAAATGAGTACTCGGTGTGGTGTATACGTTTTAAAACGATGGAGACAAAGGTGGCCGGGTGTAGTGCTGGCCACACCACCACCTCGTGCACCGTTCCGGCCTTCATAGGTGCTTGCTTAACGGCGCTTGCCCTGAGCCTGCGTAGGCTATACGGGGCGGGCGGGGGTCTTTGTGTGACATGTTCCCCTTCCCCCTCTACACAACTCAGAGCCGAACCCCCCGATCGACGAGGTAATCGTCTCGCCCGGCGTGGTGCCTCGCTTCGTTGAGTTCCTCAAGAGGAGGGAAAACTGCACGCTGCAGGTTAGTCGCGCGTATTCCTCCTCTGTGCATGTTGTGCACACCATCGCGCGCAGCTGGCTAGCGCGCCGGACCCTCCAAATACACAGGTTGCTGGTTCAGTCTCCCGGCGTGGCTGTTGAAACAGTGGTGCAAGCTTCTTAAATCCCCCCCCCACCCTCTGTCCGTTTAACATGTAGGCTTTTGCGACCAATATCTTTATTTGGGTTAGATCACATATATATGAATGTGTCGTTAAACCCGCCACCACCCGACGCAGCCAGTCACGTGAAAAAAATATTCCAATTTGTTACTGGTTCAGCACACCGGTGTGTTGGAGAGTAAACTCACAACAATTACAATTCGAGTACGACGTTTCACCGGTAATTGCCACAATCAGCCTCATCAGGCGACAGCCAGATTTATGGAGAAATCCTCCTGTTTGAGTCCTCTGTCCACCAAGCAGTTTAAATCGTTAAGCCACAGTCGCTCAGCAGGCCATGTGTAGTGTGGTAATTTGTGGAGAATCCCACCACTTTGAAGACCTGGCCAACATGAAGAGTCGACCAAAATTCCCTCCAGGGATTCTCTCTCATGCGTCGACGAGTGGAGGCATAAGCAAGTAGTTACGGGTCTGCACCTGTACCTTCACATCGCCGTGATCCCCAAATGCTTTGGAGGCACGGCATGGTGGGTCATGCACCTTTGCCGAGACTTCCAAAAACCCATTGCTCTGCAAGGTGACCAGGAGATGGCACTAGAGCAATTGGATTTGTATCATGTTTGAGTAGCCTTCTTTCTGAGTGTTATCCCTGTGTGTGTGCTCTTTCTCTCGGTACTCTGGTTTCCTCCCACACGCAGGACAACAATACATTGTATAACAAATATAACTTGAGGTCTGTATGGAGTAGACAGCTGCTCCACTTTATTGTGGACCCGAGATGTACTCTCTACACAGCCTGTGGCGGTCACGTAAATAACTATTAGCAATTTACAATGATTTAGGGTATTTGGCATTCTATCGAATTTAGGAGGAGAAAATAGGGATTTTATCGTGCTTAAAGAAAGGTGCACCCAAAAAACATGTTGGTTTTTGTAGACACTTAAACTATGGTCTGTCCCAGGCTTGCCAACTTGAGTTTGACACTTCAGTCATGAGATGAAAACTTTAAACCTTTGTCGCACGTACTGCAATGGCATTGCTGTAGTGATGCATTAAAACGTATTGCAGTAATGCCGCATTGATGTCAGCAGAGCACGCCTGATTAACTTTTTCTCATTAGCAAGGATCCAAACTCGTCGGGCAGGGCCACAAAAACCTTACTCTGACTATTACAAGAACATTTTATTTATTGGGTTGATTCTTTTTATAATTTAGGCGTCATTTAAAGTATATTTTTTCTGCACACCCAATGTTTGGCTTTACAAATCAGAAGTGTAATGGGTACACTAAAGTTAGTCGATCGGCTGGACGTATTTGGTGGGGGTAAAGTTTGGGGTACCCTCTTGAGGGGGGCTCTCTAAAAGTTCCCTCCAGCAGATGGCCCTTCTGCCAGCAGCAGTGGCGTGAGCAAGTCGTTGCAGGGGCTGTGCCGGCTTGCCGTACACGAGGTGAGAGGGCCGTTCACAACGTTGTCGCGTCCACTCCGGTGTCGCCCGCAGTTCGAGGCTGCGTGGGCGCTGACCAACATCGCCTCGGGGACGTCGACGCAGACACGGGTGGTGATCACGGCCGGCGCCGTGCCCATCTTCATCACGCTGCTCTCCTCTGACTTTGAGGACGTGCAGGAGCAGGTAGGGCAGGGTTCACCTGTCGTCGGCTTTGTCTCGATGAACTTACTAGGGGTTGGAGCCCAGAGAATGTGGCTTGTGCGTTTCCTACGCCTGCCTGCCATGCCCGCAACCTCAGACCGGCGCGTTGACAATCGCGATTCACGGCCTCTCCTGTAATTCACGAGGCGCGGCGAGCGATTATAACCCCAAACACATGGACTGCTCGCTCACCGCACGTGCGATCGCTTGTTACTCACCACGTACTCCTGCATTTGCCTCCCACCACGCTTGCTCGTTTAGCGCTTGGCGTACTCGCCACTCCACAGGCTCGCTTAGTGCTTACTGCATTCGGTGGCACTTGCTGCTCACTGCACATTGCTATTGCTTGCCATTCATCAGCAAGGCAGTGAAAATATATATCCAATATTGGTGGCCTCTAAGCCTGTGTTGGGAAATGTATTTTAAAATATTTACCAAATGCAGTTTTAATTATTAGCTGTTCCTCATTCATGGGTGGTCAATGACTAGGTGTTTACCTGACCATTAACCTCATCACATAACTTGATGAATGTTTGACATTTATAGTTTCGCTAATGGACTGTCCTCTGCGTCTGGCTATGAGCAACAGTGCAGACTGCTTTTGCGCTAATCCAGTGTCCTAATGTTGCCTCGCTGTCATTCCTGGAATTCTCACAGCACAAAGCAGGGTTTCATTAACCACACAATGCGATTTAGACCAGCACCTCACGTTTTTCTACTCTGCAGAAACAACTTGGGATGCTCAAGTGTGTTTGCTCTCATTCCCATTACTGTGTTTTTGTTCCCCAATGGGTGGGGAAACATTGCTCTCGAATCTCTTACTGCAAGTGTTGTCTTACGTCCTCCCTCAAGTGGCAGTAACTAAGAATTCCAACCTAGCGGAGGAAGTGTTTAGGTTGAGTGCCTTTTTAAAGGTCGTCGAGTGTCACCGCAATAAGTGTTTTCCTGTGTGGTGATTCTTTGTAGATAGCATAAAAATATAGGCCATATATCATCACTATAGGTCGGCCACAGTTACTGATGGTGGGTTTTAACCCAAGTCGAGTTTAAACAGCATTTAATAATCAAAATCAGCACACCCAGTGTGCCTGAGAGGAAAGTTTCAAATTATTACATAGACCAGCCGCATCTTGGATCAGAAGTACGTACACCGACAACAACAAAAAAACTTGGAACGAATGCTAAAAGTATGCAAATACAAAAAAAATATTCTCAGAATTGCAGTGAAAGAGAAAAAGAGAGGAATGCCATGGATGAGTGAACAAATGTAAATCGGGAGACATCATTCCTCCCCGCACTGTCCCCACCGCCCCTTGCCGCAGGCCGTGTGGGCGCTGGGAAACATCGCCGGAGACAGCCCCGAGTGCCGCGACTACGTCCTCGAGTGTGGCATCCTCGCGCCGTTGCTGCAGTGAGTGCGACGAACGGTTGCCCCTGCTACCCCTCCGTGTGATTTTATAAAAACACAACGCCCCATCCACAAATACGACGGAGGCGTCGCGCGGCGACTACTTCAGCCGTACGAAAGAAGTTGATTGTGGCCGTCTGTTAATAATAATGACATTTATAACTCACCAGGTTTTGCAGACAAGTCAAAAACTTAGAGGCGTGGAGCCATTCTCAGGGCTGCTTGCAAGCCTGACCAAACAGATAGGCCTTTAGTTGTTTCTTGAAAGTCGGTGCATTTGATGTTGCGGATGTGCAAAGGGATAGTTCCACGCCGAGGGGGCGACAACAGAGAACCAACGCAAGGCTACAACAGTTCGAGACCTCTTGTCTGAAGCAGATTTTGAGTGACGTTGCTGCATAGGGTTCTACCTTCAGCTTCAGTGCAAGGCGAGAGTAGCGAGGTGTGGTGGGGAACCGGTGGTGAAGGCACAACGACAAAGGCAGGCGATTTTATCATTTGTCCTGCTAGCAAAATGGAGTCAATAACGAGTACGGAGAGCGTTCGCTAATGACCGCACACAAAATACTTGGAGTTACATTTGGTTCTGCGCTAAAATTGGAAAAATGCCGACTTTTGAAAATGAAAGGTGTGGGTTTGCTACACGCATTACTGTGGCATACTGGGTGAGAGAGTGCTGCCACCCTCTTACTGTGTGGATGAGAGGTCACTTGAAGTGATCGCAGCGTTAACTCTGGTATCCGCTTTCTTTCGTGTTTTTGTATTGTTGTTGAAACTTTCTGACCTCGTGCCCGTACTGGACATCGAATGTCAATAAGAGATTCGTAGCTTAGCGGATTCCTCCGGCATAAATAAAGATTCCGATCCTGAAGAAGCCGAAAGGGTAAAAAAAGCGGAAGTGTGAACCGAACTTGGTTCTGCCTCTCTCCACGCAGGCTGCTCACCAAGTCGAACCGCCTGACAATGACGCGGAACGCAGTGTGGGCGCTCTCCAACCTCTGCCGTGGAAAGAACCCCCCGCCCGACTTTGCCAAGGTGACGGTGCCGCCTGCCGGATGCAGTTTCGCTTGCGTGCCAACACGGTGTTGCCCTCGAACTTCCGGGCACTGTGCTATGCCCAGGTTTTCTTAACAAAAAAGGCCATTTGTTTCCGTGAAGACCAATTGTAGACAATTGTTATTGCTATGAATATAATTTCAAACCATTGCCGATGGCCAAATCACCTGGAATGTTCCCCCATCTCATTAGATCTCGGGACACTGAGCGCGGTTGAGCCTGCCTAGTGCTTGGATGGGTGCTCCCACATTTATGTGTACCCCACTTTCACCAACCTCCCCCCCCCCCACAACCTACACAGTGTGGGGCAGCCGTCAACCAGCAGTGGACCGACAAAACGACCGTCCGTGCATGTACAAACCATTGCTGCAGTGTGCACCCACAGGCGACGTCTGCCTGTGTTCGTGCACACTCGTGCTTATTACCCTCCTCGTGCGTCCTCCCCTCCCCCAGGTGTCTCCGTGCCTGAACGTGCTGTCACGCCTGCTGTACAGCACCGACACGGACATCCTGGCGGACGCCTGCTGGGCGCTCAGCTACCTGTCAGATGGCCCCAACGACAAGATCCAGGCGGTGATCGACTCGGGCGTGTGCCGTCGCCTCGTTGAGCTGCTCATGTGAGTTTCCACTGCTCCCCCCACCCCCACACCCCCCACCATGTGATGCATAATTTTTTACTCTTTACAAATCTGTTTGAAAGCGTGAATGCAATCGCTCTGGCTGTCGGTCTGTAGTACTGTCACGATTGCCCATAACGATGATCCAATGTGGACGAACCTGCTGTATGAAGCTGTTGCTCTATTTGGGACTTGCCCGATAGAAAACTGGCCAATTGGTCAGAGGTTTGCCCAATCCTTAAAAAGACAAAGCAGAGCGAAAATAGCACTGGTTGCATATATTCAAACGTGCTTTGTCCCGTCAGCTAAATAATTCTGAGCACAATTGCACATTTGAGAGCGTTATGCAACACGTGTGTATACGATTATTTTTTTACCATTTCATCACGAACGTAAAATGACCAGAAACACAGTTGTCTTGAAGGTGTAATGTGTAAAATGTTACGTGTTTATTGAATTAAGGAAGCTTATACATGCTTGGCAAAAGACAATGGGATGGAATAATACAGTAAAACCTTGGATTTCGAGTAACTTGGTCTGCGAGTGTTTTGCAAGACGAGCAGATTTTTTAAATAAAAATGTATTTGATAAACAAGCGAGGTCTTGCAATACGAGTACTGTAGGTACGTACAGTATATGCTTTGTCCGCCGAGCGTCACGTGATCACAACTGAGCCGATGGTTCTTCTCTCTTTCGCTGCGGGATTGTGGGTAATCGTCTCCCATGCTCGGTCTCAGTCGGCGTGCCTCACTCGTATAGTCAACATCCGTGCGAGCGTACAGTATACTGTTTACTATAGTGTTGTGACCACGAGTGTGTGCGTAAAGCATTTTTTATTTTGTGTCCAAGTGTAGTGACTGTTCTTTAGTAACTGTACTGCAAGTGAAAGTCGTCCTACACAATAACCCTCCTCTCCTCTCTCGTCTCACTCACACCAGCCACGATTAAATTTAATTAATTAATTTGATTACTTTTATTAAATGTAAATAATAAAAATATAAAAAGGTATTTTGTATTAATCATTTTTATATGAATACAGTATTTTTGGGTTGTGGAACGAATTATCTGAGTTTCCATTGTTTCTTATGGGGAAATTCGCTTTGATATACGAGTGCTTTGGATTACGAACACGTTTCCGGAACGAATTATGCTCGCAATCCAAGATTTTACTGTAGTTAATAATACAGTTAAGTCTTCACTATTTGTGAGCGGATTAACACGGGTCGCGGATTAACTGCACTCATTAGCACTTTTTTAACCTGCTCACGCGAGTTCTGTGTGTAGCAGTTCCCCACTGCCCACAAGGGTCAATGACCCAGTGCCCACGTGCCTGTAAACCCATTGCTTTAGGAAGCGGTAGTATGCAGCCTCGTTTACACGTGTTTCACTTGAACCTTGTTTTAGTTTCACCTGGGCCACCCCTCTGCCCCATGACCCCCATTTACTCTGGGTTATCGAGAGTTGACGACAATAATAATAGGTAGAAGACATTTTCACAACGCTCACCCTGTGTCTCACCTACTGCTGTTCCCTGGAAAAAAAGTGCTCATTGTTGCTAAATAGTCTCGCTCTCTAGAAGGTAATCTTTTAAAGGTCACACTTGAAATCTGATATCGAGGTAAGCGACTAAAGTTGTTCATGTGCTTGTACAGCTCTTTGTCACTCTAAATACTTACGATATTATTCTGCGACTGAGCGTTACATCTTTGTTAGATGCAATTTGCCCTCGTAGAAATCACTCGCGCTACGCCACGGTTCTCTTGTTGAGCCTTCTTGTCCATTGATTAGTTGACAGCTTGCAGGGTGGGGGAGCCCTTCTGTGTGGTGTAGGGCATAGGGGTTGTTTCCTATAGACTGGAAGTTGGATGGGAGAACGTGAGCAGACTGGCCCGCCTTTAAGTAAAATAGTCGAGCATGCTGGCGGCGCACTTCATTATTTATTTACCCTGGAAGGTTTTTATTTTATTTAAAAAATGTCCCTGACCGGGTTGCTACTTTGATGTGCGTTGCGCATTGATCAGGGTTGAACTAAGGTGACGCTATAGGGGTGCCGTGGAGCGAGACAAAGCGGGATGCGGAGGGAGCGGCTGGGACATGGCGTTCCTGCGAGAACGCGGCATCTCGGCTCGGATGAAAAGGATTTCCAAAGCGCAGTTCCTGCCGCCTCTATTCATACACAGACCCTGGCTTGTAGACCAGACTGTGCCTTGAATTGCCAATCGTGATATTTTAGTTGTAAAATCACAATTAGCGGGTGGTTTGCGTAACAGTTTATCGATTTGAAATTGATTGCTGCGCTCACGGGTACGTAGGCTGAAATGTGCGACGATCTATTATTTAAGATTTTAGCAAATAATACGGAAATTAATCCTTTGGGATAAATAAATGATGCGGAACAAGCTGTGACATCTTGTCCGTTAAGGGAGCCTCCAGTATGTCTGTGGATTCTGAGGCTTGTGTCAGAAATTCTTTGGAGATGAGGATAGGGGATGCTCTGCATTGTAGCAATGTTGTGAGACATTCCCAAGCGGAATCGCTTGTACAAAGTGTACGGGAAACCATGTGCAGATGCACACACAAATATGTGCACATGCGTATGCACCACGCATAAAATATTGTAATATACGTGTGCATTAGACATTTGCCTGTTCGGCCAAATACCAACTTTGGCTGTCGCCTGATGATGCTGGTTGTTATTACCGGCGAAACGTCGTACTCAAATTGTAAATGTTGTGGGTCTATTGAACGAGTAACGAATTGGCATGTTTTCTTTACGTGACGAACCTTCGTAATTGGCTGTGTAGGGTGGTGGCAGGTTTACTGACACATTTATATTTACGAGATCTAAGCCTAAAAAAAAAGCTCTGTGGATAAAATTGGCTGCGAAAACCTACGTGTTAAACTTATTGAGGTGTTATGCCAATTTGAATTTAAATACGAATTGGTATTTTATAAGAGACGAAAACTGGAGAATGTTGTTCCCTTGGCCTCTCTCTTTGTCTTCATTAATATCTCTTTTCTGGCTCTGTCTCTTGGTCTCTCTTTTCCTTTTATTTTTTTAAACCAGAGCTGCTGTCATTTCTGCTTTTGTTTCTCCATTTTTTTACGCTTAACGGTAATGATCGCCTGCTCCGGCAGCTACCCTCGAAGGAAATAAATCAGTGCCGGCACTTAAAACATAAACTTGTGTATGTTACGGATGAATAAGTTGCATTATTTTAGGTTTTTTTTCTGTCATTATGTTACGTACTCGGTTGAGATGGCTTTTGAGGGAGGCGTCTGGTTCGCTGTGGGGAGTTGGGCGAGTGATGGGGTTTGTAAAATGTGAGGGTTTTCCTTGTGAAGTCTGTCGCCAACGAATTTACTTTGTACTGCACAGTTGTTGAAATTTGATGCTTGCCATCATGCTCGCTGTGAAAGGCCCTTTCAGATCGGTTGCGCAATTACGGTCACATTGTCAGGCCTCTTCCAGCTGTGTGTGTGACCAACTCGGCATCGTGCGGTAACGAGTTTGTGTTTTTTTTCCAACGGTTGTCGAGCCAGTTGTCACGTCCCTCGTGAGCATGATGGTTGTACTGTTTGCGCGAACCTCGCCCATTTCTGCTTCACCGCCAGAGTCCGTTTTTCTCGGTCTCGTTTGATTTGTTTGTGATTTTGAGCTCTCCACCCTGGTTTGTCGCACTGCGCAAATCCCTTGGAGGATGGTTTTTCTTGGAAAGCAATGAGCTCTGATTCCTCTAATTCTTGCTCTCGTCTCCGATTCTTATTTCTCGGTACTGTTTTTGTTTTACCTTGAAACAGTATTTTCTCATGACATTTTGAAGATGTGGGATGACATTGGGGGGAAGCAAACTACACAATAAAATGCCGTAACAATGTTTTTGTTCAAAGCAGCACATGATGGTGAAGTGCCACGTTGAGTCCGCCTGCTCCCCCCCCACCGTTATGTCTCGCTCAGGCACACGGACGTGAAGGTGGTGTCCCCCGCCCTGCGCGCTGTCGGAAACATCGTGACGGGAGATGACGTGCAGACACAGGTAGGTGGGGGGGGGGAGTACGTCCGACTGCGCCGGTGACACAAACCCAACAAAAACCATCCGCTCTGAATATTCATGTCTAGGTAGATTGACCGAGGCCAGAGTTTGTCGACTTGTGGTCGTCGTGCCGTTCATGTGGCCGGCGAATGCTCTTGGGAGTTGCCCGCCAGGAAATGTCTTGCCGGCATGTAGGGAGATGCTGGTTCGGGAGATTGAGATTTTCTTTTTTTCCGTGGATAGAGAGCTGTAGACAAGAAGTAAACATTAGTTATGTTGATTTGAGGCTTTCGTGACTGCAGGAATCCATACTCTTTGGTTCTTTCTTTCTATCCCACCTGAGGACGATCGCTTGTGTGGCGATCGAAACGTCGTGATCTATTATTATTTTTCTACGTGACTTTACCGAAAGAACCAAAGAGATTTGGTTATGTTATGAATAGTGGTTATAATCTCAATTGTATCCAAGTTAACTTGAGAATAAGTTGCTTGAATTTAGTAGTTCCCAACCTGTGTTCTGTGGAGTGGTGATTGCCCGCAAGGCTGTGGGAAACCGAAACTGTTGCAGATGCTTAGATTTTGTTTCGCAAAACTATTCATTTCCTTGCACATTTTCACAACTATATAGATTAGTCCAAAGTACAAGATAATTATATTTATGTTTAATTTTTATTTTCCTGTGCTTCTAGAGTAGCTTTCATTTAAAAAAAAGTTTATTGGTGCGTAGAGGCCCATGAATAGAATCGAGGCGTGACAGGGACGGTCTGAGTCCAGACAGGTAATGACGTGACAGTCCGCCAGTCTGAACAGCTTTTGATGTGACAGTCCGTGAGTCCAGACAGATTATGATGTGACAGTCCGTGAGTCCAGACAGATTATGATGTGACAGTCCGTGAGTCCAGACAGATTATGATGTGACAGTCCGTGAGTCCAGACAGATTATGATGTGACAGTCCTTGAGTCCAGACAGATTATGATGTGACAGTCCGTGAGTCCAGACAGATTATGATGTGACAGTCCGTGAGTCCAGACAGATTATGATGTGACAGTCCGTGAGTCCAGACAGATTATGATGTGACAGTCCGTGAGTCCAGACAGATTATGATGTGACAGTCCGTGAGTCCAGACAGATTATGATGTGACAGTCCGTGAGTCCAGACAGATTATGATGTGACAGTCCGTGAGTCCGGACAGCTTATGATGTGACAGTCCGTGAGTCCAGACAGATTATGAACGGGGCACAAGACGGAGCAGGGGAACGCGGATCCAACATGACGCTTGACTGCTTGAGACAGCGCGCCATGTTATGACGATGCTTCCCTTGTCCTTTGTTCACAAACTGCCCTCTCGTCCCCTCCGTGCACACCCCTCTACCACACCACAGGTGATACTGAACTGCTCGGCGCTGCCCTGTCTGCTGCATCTGCTGAGCAATCCCAAGGAGTCGATCAAAAAGGAGGCCTGCTGGACCATCTCCAATATTACAGCCGGCAGCCGGGCCCAGATACAGGTCTCACAATTCCACTTGCACCTTAAAGCATGACGAGTGAGGGGGCTTACAGCCAGCTGTGGTAACATTTTACTTGGCCTGCGGCTGCATGAGAAGCCCGACCACCTCGAAAACGTGCCCAGAACAATATTTATCTGTCGCTGCACCCATCTTAACTGTGCTATAATCCTAAGCCAAACTATTATAATTGCTAGCCCATGATCTTCTTTGGTGAACTGCTGTAGAGAATGTAGTTTTAAGATCTCAGCTTGCTTGCTACCTTTATTGTTATCGAAATTAACAACGCTTTTGTCTTAACCGAAGGCTAGATTGTGGGACTTGGTCAACCCACTGCCACCGATCAGTACGTGTCAAGCCCCTTGTCAATCCACTGCTGGATGAGCGCCACCATGCCATGGTCATCAGAGCAGATTTTTGCAGAATTCCCTAATGCAACCGTTGTCCTGCTTTAAACATAGAATAATCCGTCAAAAACCTATTACCATTTTCACACTGAAATGTATTTCTTTGCCCAGGCGGTCATCGATGCCAACATCTTCCCGGTGCTGATCGAGATCTTGCAAAAGGCGGAGTTCCGAACGCGCAAAGAAGCAGCCTGGGCCATCACTAACGCCACATCCGGTGGCACCCCTGAGCAGATCCGGTGAGGATGGTACTGCTGTCTAAGCAGATCTAGTAAGAGGGGTGTTGTACTACTGCCTAGTAGCTCTGAAGACGACACTATTGTCCGGCAGATCGTGTGAGGAGGGTACTGCTGTCTGAGTACTACTCTTGAGAGAGATGGTTAAACAAAGTTGCCAACCCTTTTGGCGCACTTTATTTGCTTGAGTTGATTCAAGTGAAGAGAATGAGCTGTGCCCATCATGCGGCTAAGCAGGTAGAATTAATCTCTGATAGATACGTTTTCTCTATCAAGGGAAACTTTCTGAATTGTACTCCAGCCAAGGTTATGCCTGTTGTGAATCAATTGTCACAGTTCGATCATAAATCTATTCTAAAAAAACTACTCTGCAAATGTATTCAATCTGTAGGCTTTCCGTGAACCTAGCCCATACAAACTTTATGATGAGACATTTCCTAATTATTTCCCGGATGGTTCGTTGCATGTAACCTCCATTAGAATTGATACCAGTGATGATTTATTCTATTGATCGAACAAAGACCGCTTCAATATAAACACGCTGACTGTTGTACAAATGAGTTCGTTCATGCAGAGGTGACTAAAAGCATGGGGGGTGCACAAACCACGACTGACAATAGTAAAATAGGATGCTCTGATATCTGGCCCTGTCGCCATGGTGACGAGATGTTATGTAACTACCTCGCCTGGTATGCAGGAGATCGTGGGTTCGATCCCGAGCCTAACACCTGTATATTTTGAGTTTGCATGTCTCTCCCCGTGGTCGCATGGATTTTTCACCGGTTCCGCCGGTTTTTCCCTCCATATTCAGTAACATGCATTTGAGTATTTGACGCTATCATTTGTGATAGCCAGGTTGCTTCTGAAAAAAAGCTACATAGCTCAGTGAAGCCTTACCTGGTATAAAATTAAAACTAATTTAGTTTTAGAAGGACCTTTCCAACACTGCTGCAGAACCCAGTGAAAGGGAATTTGGAAGGAAAGTTCGTGAACGTGCAGTCGAACGATGAACAATCGCGTTTTAAAAGTGACATCGGTGGCAAACGTCCCGAGCCGCTGTTTGGCTTACCTCCTGTCATATAAGCATTGTGCGATGGAGGAGTGGGGGGAAGTAGGTCTCCCAGTACTGACGGTACCGCCTGCCCCCCCCTTCCTCTTTCCCCCCGCAACGACCCGGTTTGCGTGGAGCAGGTTTCTGGTGGAGCAGGGCTGCATCAAGCCGCTGTGCGACCTGCTCACCGTGATGGATGCCAAGATCGTGCAGGTGGCTCTCAACGGCCTGGAAAACATCCTAAAGCTGGGCGAGCAGGAGGCACGGCAGGACAATCTGGGCATCAACCCCTACTGCGCCACAATCGAGGAGGCATACGGTAAGCGGGCGGGTAGTGGCGGGAGAGGTAGCCATGAGGTCCGATTTATCCGGCGGGGTGGGGTAGAGGGGGTGCGGGATTTTTAAAAACGCCGGATAATTGCTACATCAGTATTTAAAATGGCTTATATTTGCTCATTCTTGTATTACATGTTTTAGGTGTTATGTGTTTTAGTTGAAGAAATTGGCATGAATAAGCATACAAATAGTCAAAAATAAATATTCTCCTGTAAATAGTTATTGTATTTACTGTATCATACTTACCATTCCAATCTCGAAAACTGCATGGGTGATGTATTCATGTGCAGTATTTTAATTAAGTTTTATGTAGTGTATAATGTGTAGCTACTTTTTTTTCTCACGGTCGTGGTGCTGATCGCTGGACTGGTTTACAGCCTTTGGGGCGGTTTTACCGGTTTTGTGTGATCAGCCCTGGATCACCGCATAATGTTGGAATCTGGATAATTGATGATCCAACTATAAAAATTACACTTTATTTAATTTACATGTGTGATTGACGTTTAAATTACACGCCCTTCCACGTGATGGGTAATTTGTATCGTTAAATAACGAGATGCTGTTCATTGGCGAATCGTGCCTCCTCTAGTTACTAGAGTAATGTCATATGTTTTAATGCCGTTGCCCATCGCTGATTCTGTCGGGAGGAATGGGGAGCAAAAGTGATTGCAGGTTAGGGGATCCATGGAAATACAGGGAAAGGACTTGAGAACGGCAACTTATTTCACGTGGACGTTTGGGACGACTGAGGCGCAAGCTTTGTTTTGTATGGGCGCGTCGCTCCTGGTACCAAGATGGAAAGCGAGGGGAGGTGAAATGGCAAGTGGGGGAGGAGGGGGAAGACTTGAGGCCATGAAACAGCTTAACCATGTCGACTTGGGCATTGACATTCCGAGCTGTAGCGTTGAGAGCTATAGAGGGCGGTACTTGCACAAAAACCGGTAAGTACGCAAGGGAGCATTGAGTGATGCGTGCGTCAGATGCATTGAGAGACAGAGGGACACGCGGATTGGCGAACACACGAAAGTTAGACGTCACATTGGCTGTTGGGTAAAATTAAGTGGGCTCGCGCAGGGACAAGTCGCCAAAAGGAATGTTGGTCGGTGGTTGAGACTAATGCGAGTGTGCGAGCCAAAGGAGGGAAACGCATCCGAAAGGACGTTCACTACGGCGGTGGAAAGATGAATCCAGCATGTGTACAGGTGCGAGAGATAGATGATTACATCCTAGAACCGTGAGAGATGACAATGGCTTGGGAGAAGCCTTCCTCCAGCAGTGGATTAATCATGGCTGATGATGATGACTTGCCAATGAGCTGTCTAATTGTTTCAAATATGAACGGGAGTAAGCCGCTTTGGTCTGCGGACCATGTCTGCGATTGCGATATCGCTCTCGCAACAACAAGAAAAACAACCAACGGAACAAAATGACTAAACTGAAGTACAATCGCTGGATCCCCCCTTCCCCCATCGCCCAGGCCTGGACAAGATCGAGTTCCTGCAATCGCACGAGAACCAGGAGATTTACCAGAAGGCGTACGACCTGATCGAGCGCTATTTCGGCTCTGAGGAGGAGGACGGGGAGATCGCTCCGCAGGTGGATGAAAACCAGCAGCAGTTCCTCTTCCACCCCCAGCCACAGGCGCCCATGGGCGGCTTCCAGCTCTGAACCGCTTGCCCCCCGCCGGTCCGGTTCGTCCGTCCGTCTGCTCGCCCGTCCACCCCCCCCCCCCACCCAGAAACTCTCCTTCCCTACCCCGTAGTGAGCGAGCGATGGCTGCTGTCATTAAAAGTGGCTTCTTGCCCCACCCTCACAAAACCCCACCCCGTCCCTCAACGTGTGCCATGGATAAGGTAGCGTTGGGATAAAGCGGACGGCGCCGTCAAGGGTTGCGGCGCCGTCTAATAAGAGAGACGACGATGTTTGAGTGCGCGAGAGAGAGAGCGAGAGAGCGAGCGAGGGGTGTTGCTGTGAGCGAGTTCGCGTGGAGCGAGGGGTGTTGCTGTGAGCGAGTTCGCGTGGGTGTTGAGCCGAGACATTTGCCGCGCGACGGGAGAGGATTCGGCGCCCGCGTTTTACGCGATACGGGCCGTTCACGTGCGTGGTGGAGTAGCGGGGGGGGAGAGGAGATCTTTAGCGCTTTAACAACTGCCGCCCCCCCCCCCCGATGGTTGGGCAAGCAAAAACTTTGCTGCCCGTTTGTGCCACCTCCCCTCCTCTGCCGCCCGTGCCCCCATGCGCGCGCAAAGTCTGTGAGCTGATGGTGTTGGGCTATAAGCGGCATTGGCTTTTCCCACATGCTGTGCATAAAGTCCTCTGCTTTAGTTGTGCCTGTAGATGAAACTATAAGCTGGGAGCCTCAGCCGACAGGGAGGAGTGTAAACCCGAGTGTTTCCGCTGTGAAGTCTGACCTTCCCTGATCCCCGTTTATCCCCAATTCCCCCCCCCCCCACCAATGCCATCCCCCCCCCCACTCTTTTTTTTTCTTCTTCCCTTTAAAACCTTACTGCATTGTGCGTGTGTTTTTTGTTGTTGTTGCAAGTAGTGAAAACATTTGCGAGCAGTTGATTAAGCAACAAACAAACTAAACAAGTATCAAGCGAAAGAAAACAAATCAGAACTAATTATAACCACGATATTACTTGAGTGTTTGTCCCCACTGCAATTGTGCTAAAGCGTTCGAGCGCTACGTGTTGTCGACACGGGGCAACGCCCGTGTAGGGATAGGGTGCAGCCTTGTGAACCAAACGGTACTCGCTCACCGTCCCTTAACCTCCCCCGTACTCGCTTCCCCCACACACACGGACACGCGGTGGGGGTCAGTGCATTGCGGCTGAGTTCTCGCTGCCCATCATCCCATGTGAACGATCGCCCAACGTTTCGAAACGCCCGCGGTGTGCCGTAGTTTGCTGTGCCGCCCACCATCGCTCAATCCCCCGGTTCGCCTTCTCACTTGCCCGCGATCCCCACCATCTCCATAACCCAGCGAAAATAATCTCGCAAAATAACCAACTCTCCATGCATGGTGAATGGTTATGTATTTTTCACTCTTGGTGGCTGCATCCATTCCCTTTTGGCCTTTGTGCAGGGATGGGGGAGCGCACCGTGGGTGGGTGGGCTATGCGACCGTGGGTTTGTTTTGCTGTTCCTCCGTTGTTTTTTTGGCTCTTACTTGGTGGTTTTATTTTTTGGCGCGGACCTTTGGGCTGCCTGGCCCCTCCACTGCCCACAAGGGCCGCATCGGAGTGGGCGAGCTGCGACCTACGTGTGACCCCGAAATCATTTCTTCTCAGGAGCCCCATGGCCTCCCAGTCTCGACCAGCTAATAGCCTCTGTCCATTGCTTCATACAGACAGATGTATTTGCACACACGAACACACGCACGCTGTATTTCTATGTTCCTCTCAAATAGTCCATTAGCTTTGAAGGTACTGTTGTTTGGTGGTTCAAACTTCATCCTTACAAATAAAAAAAGCAAACAATGTTCCATGGTTTGCAATTGCACATTTGATGCATTGAGGCCACCCTAAATTGGAGCAGAGGGGGGACTTTGCGCAGGTGGGCGATTCACCGTGCAGTGCTGTGACTGCGTGCATGTTCCTTTCCTTTATTTTCCACTCGTATTTCTTTAAACGGGTGTTGTTTTAACGTAGTCGTAGCAGCAGCTGCAGCCGCCCAATAATTTCTTCACCCGCGCAGCAACTGCCACCCCTGCCCAAGGGAAGAACCACCAGCAGCCCTACTGGCAAATTACCGAAGGGTGTGTGTGGCGTTGGAAACGACGATTGAAAAACATTTGTGCTGTGCGAATTCCCCACGGCACTCCCAGGCACACTTTCGTCGGAGGTGCAGTCACATTGCCCAAGCTGCTGTCAGAAACAGGTCAGGGCTGCCCCCCCACCCCTTGCTCGCACACACAGGGACGACGGTTCCCTCAGCAGCGGGCAGTTCAAAGTGAGGGTGGAGAAAGTGGTCGCTCGTTTTGTGTTTGACAGTGGTGAGTCCGTTGAGAGGACAGCCACTGTTGGCTATCTCACAGAAGTACTATTTTAGTGGACCCCATTTGGGATGAACTACACCAACGACCCTTGAAGAGGATTTGAACTTGTGACTGGCATCCACGCACATTGAGCCACCGGGTTCGATCCCCTCACCCACTTGTATAACAAGTGTGGTTCTATCGATTATTGGCGTCCCTGTCTGCAACCCCAGGCCCCTTTGCGGTCATGGTAGGGCAGCAGGTCCGCAGTGGAGATTAAAATTTTGTGCCGCTCTTGTCGCCCCGTGACATCGACACGGAGCATGTAGGCGGTGCAACTGCACCGGGGCCCTTGGGTCGGAGGGAGGGCCCAGGTTACAAAGTGGGGAGAATATTTGGGCGGAGTGTATGAGGTGGCGGGGTCACATCTTCATTCCTTGCGCCAAGGCACATGGCAACCCGGCTGGTAATGCCAGGCTGTGTTTGCTGATGCCAGGGTAATCGTGCGGCCAATTCAAAACTCGTAGGAAAATTATGTTTCTGAAAGCAAATCAGGCCGTGTGAATGCACCTCTTCCTTAACTCTTGGCTTCAAAAAGCTGTGTCTCCTTTGTGCGTTGTGGTCTTCGACTGCTGTTCACCCACATCGTCATAACCGCATGTTGGTTTTTTTTTAGTTTACTAGTTTTATTCCGCTCCCTCCTTTCCTACCCAATCCGTGTTTTGTTTTCCTCTCGTTCTTCAATACATTAAAAGTGTACATTATATAAATAATTTATAAAACAAATCTGTCTCATTACGTAGGCTTATTTTGCATCTTGTGCAGCCAAATGTATAAAAAAAATATTTGTAAATTTAGAAGGGAGTGGTATTTGAGCTAAGACAAGTGCTGGGGTCTTAAAAATAAAGTAAAAATTATAATTGCGCGGGGATGGAAAATCTCCTCCGCTTATTTATCACCATGGTGTGTTTAAAAAATAATACTCATTGGCTAGTACGTAACCCACAAGCCAATTGGTGCAATTTTAAGGTGTTTGCCATAAGGTGCACACATACATGAGAGGTAAGCGATTTTTAAATTGTCAACTTGGTTTGGCACTACCTCCCGCCCATTAAATCGATTTCTTAAAAATAAAAATGAACGCTCATTAACAAATCTCCTTCCGCGCTGCTCGGAAAGAATCCCCGGTCGTGCCAGTTCAGTTGGGTCTTAGGCGCAAAGGGTTAAACCAACTCAGCACAACCGCCCCCCCCCACCCACGCTTTGTCATTATTTTTGTAAACGTTTGAATTTACGTAGACAAGTGACTAGAGGTTTAAACAAGAGGTAGAATTGTCCACTGATTATCTACACTGGCTTGAGAGCTAATTTTTTTGTGATTGTAGCCTTCAAACAGCACTGCTGAACAAACCAGTTTTGCACTAAGCTATCATTCATCTTGCGTTCATGTAGGAGTTTCAAAGCAGTGAACGCTTGCAGCTTTTAATTATGTTAAAGCAGTAGGTTTTTTTTCTTAATTGCATGAAAACCATACCTGTTCAGCTTCTGCTGAATTTGAAAAATGACAGCGTAGTTTGCTTGGGTAGAACTACAGCCAAAACAACATTACACCATTTCAAGTAATAGTATTTGGATTTTTGGGTTCTTCATAAACCCTCTGCCAAACACAGTGATGTTGGCGTTTAATTCGATCATGCATCCAACACTGCTCTAACAGTGGTTGGATGGTGACTTTTATATTTGTCAAGCCCATCGTGTCTGGGCACATGAATTGCCAATCAGGCTGTACATTTTTCAATTATTCAGCCTTCTGCATCGCGTCTGGATTCGGAATTGCACGCTCGCTGTCTCTACATTGGGTCTATCTACCTCTTTTCAAATGCTCTCAAACTGTGACCTAAACTGTTTTGCTCTTTGCTTTGAAGACATAAAGCTATGAAACTAGTAAACAAAAATAGCATTGATATAATTCTAAAACAAGTGGGGGGAAAAAATATTAGAAAATGTTTAAAAAGTGACATTTAGCAGAAGCTGTTAAGGTTGTATTATTCTTGTGATGCTCTGATTGGGTTTAAGCTTCAAACTTGTGCTGATTTTGTGTAGGCATTTGATTTCTTTTGCCCCTTTTTCCTTTGTGTTTATTTTTTAGTCCCTTTATTTCCGGCGTAGATATACTCGCCGATGGGTCTTACCTTCAAGAAAAATGCATAATAAGAAAATTGTATGTAAAAAAAAAGGGAATAAGAAAGGTTTAAATAAAAGTTAGTTTTAAGCCCTGGTAGAAATGTAGTCTGCCTGTGCAGACGCAACAGCACCCCGCGACCCGCAGAATCACAACCCAACCAAGGAATCGACCCGCAAGAGACACTTTCGCGCAAATTTTACAAAATAATAATTATCAAGGACCAACCCAAACCCAATCCCAAGCTGTCGTTTATACAACCCTTCCCCCCTTCTCTCACCGAAGCCGGCCACCTTGGTGGAAATTGAGCGGTGGGCTGGGCAGGTTCCTTGTTGGATGACGGGTTCTGCGCGCCGTGTGGGAGGAGGCAGCAGCAAGTGTTTGTTGTGTCGGTAATTAATTATTGCGGTTCGCATTATTAGTACTCTGGGCCGCGGCTTTGTTGGGATGGACACACGCAGGACTCTGTGACGGGTCGCCAGCTTGAGTGTTTTGAGCTCGGCAGAACGGTTTGGCAACAACCTAAAAAAAGAATTTACCACATTTTTATTTTTTTAAGATGTGTACGACAACGATCGGGTAAAAAAAAACAGCGAGGCGTTAACATGCTAACTGCTAAATCTGTTGCGGGCGTGTTTACGTTTGCCCGTGAAAGGCCCGGAATAAAGCACGCTGTTCAACCAAATTGTCTCATGGTCACCTTCCCCCTCCCTGCCCTAACCCCACCGCGCTGTTTCTCTCGGCCACCGAAATCGGCGCCAGACCCCCCCAACACCCCCCCCCCTCCCGGCTGCGGTTGACGGGTCAAGGAGGCAGACGCGGTGGGGGGGGTGGGGATGGGGGGCGGCCGCTGCCCAGTTGGCACGCACGCAGCGGCGGGGGCAGAATTGGGAGGGCCCGCTATTGACGTCCCAATGGCCCCAGGGGCCACGGCGTCTCCGCCAAGTCCTCGACGCTTACCCCACGTCACTCGCTTTGCGTGCCCACTTATGGGTGTTGCTCTTGTTCCGGCAGCCGTGGGGGGGCGGGGGTGTAATTTTTGTTGTTGTTCCCGCCCCCCCCCTCGCCAGGATTTTGTTGATCTGCGGCTAGCGACACGATCGTCGAGGTCCTTGAGCGTGTGTGGGCCCCAGCAAACCCCATCCCCCAACTTTATTAAGTCGTTAAGTGTAACTCGTTATAAGGAATCTCAAAATGTTAATGTGAATATTTGTAAGGCCACCTTGCCAGGAAGGATTTCACGACCGAGGGGGGTTCAAAATTTAACTTGTTAACTGGATAAATGAACTTTTTGTTAATTAATGCTGGCAGAAATTAGTCGATGCAAAAATATATATTTTTGCATTCAAAGCGTATTGAAGAGAACAAATACCGTCTATACTGCAATTTTATAAATGGTTCTCATGTTTTGTTAGCGTACTTTTTGCTCATGCTGATGAATTGGCAAAAGTTTCAGATTATAAAACACCAAGTCCTTAAACTATTTACATCTATGACCATGCCATTGCTGTAATTGCCACTACAAATATTTTTTTTTGTCTTTATTTGATCTCTTTGCATAAATGTAAGCCAGTACAAATATAATTTTTCAGGAATCACATAAAAGTGGCACATGAATAATTGGAACGCGGTATTTTAGTTTTCGACTTGATTTATGTTGTGTAAATATTTGTAGTATTTATATCGTTAAATATTCAATTTGCATTTTATTTTCATATCCTCAAAAGAATAATGAGACATGAACTTAAAAATTGTCATTGATTAGCCTATAGCGTTGTTAAATTGTATTTGCCGAATCCAGTAGAAAGGGGTAGGTGAATTGAGTCCCCTTTTTTCGATGGATAGGAAAAAAGTTTGCTCGATTCCGGAGAATGGGTCTCCTGGCAAGGTGATGCATGCACGCACACGCACACACTTTGTCCCTTGGTACCGTTTTTCCTGGGACGCGCGCACACGCACACATCACACGCGCACACATACAGTCGCATGCCGACTGGACGGCCCCCGTTCAAGAGGCTTTTGGTGGAAAATTGAGAATGCCCAATTTAAAAAGAATAAGCTTATTATCTTAAGTTCTTTCCCAGTTAGCGGCGGCTGCCGGTGCCGTTCCCCTTCCAAATTTGCGGCCCGTTCCGCGCGTTTAAATATAATAACATTTCTTTGACATAAAACTGTCGTGTGGCACATTACAATCTATCTGCAGACTGCTGCTGCTTTTTTAATTTCCGGAACAAATCCTGTTTATGGAAAAAGTAATAGGAACATTGCTTTGGCCTGTACGCGACAGTTCTCGCAGTATTTATTTTTATAATCTTGTTTACATTTTTTGGCGCTGCGATCTTGGCAGAGTAGCCGTGAGCCGCCACAACCGGCGGACAAGGCAATTTGCTGCCACTCCTGCAGTCTCGAGACTCGGGAACGGCAGAAATAAATGAGGGGGCGGCATGAATGGGGCGGTCGCTTCTCAACTTCCCGCGAAAGCCAGCGTTTGAACGGAGGGTACCAAACGGAGAACAACCACGCGACTTGTGCTGACGTTCCGTGTGTGTGCGAGTGAGAGAGAGTGAATGCTCGACTGACTTGATTGATTGGCTGTGGCTTTGCAGACTTAAAAAAGGAAAAAAAAACTATCTATTACCCCTTCCCACCCCTTAAGCCGAGAATGACCACAGGCGTCAACAGTATCGGTGTGGCATTACGCACGTGTTTCAGTACTTTAATGCAGGAAGTTACTGACAAGCGTCAGTTCATTGTTTGTCTCTCCTAGGATAAAAGCTGTGGAAAGCTTTCGTCGGAGGGAAAAGTGGCCCATGTTGCTGTCCCTCATTTTTTTGTTTGGCTCTGCGTTTCCTGGCGCACAGGGCCATGCTAGGGGGGTGGGGGGTAGTCTGGCTTCATCTTTGCGTTTATTTGCCGTGGTCAAATTGTGCTGCGCTTTTTGGCGTCGCAATACAATAACAAAGAACTGCATTCACGCACACACTTGCGTGTTTGGCCAGGATGCGCAAGTTTCCACGGGCCTTCGTGATTTTGTTTTGTCGATAACATCGAGAAGATACATATATACTATACACATATATATTGGAGTTGCGCACGCTGTCGGTTATCGGAAACCCAACGTTGAGAGCAAAGAGCGTGATCTGCATTGCAACTTGGGAGTCGCGGTGCAAATTGAAGTTGCAATGCAGGTTGCGCAGTTAGGAGTGACAGGTTCCGACACCATTTATTGTGACACCTTAAGCGAGCATTGTTGACTTGTTGAGCTTGAAATGTTAGCATATTCTCGCTTCACAAATGACTACGGAATCGTTGCAATATCACGGCAAGAGAGTATGCACTGTGCATGTGAACCAGCCTACGTGGTGGTGTCTCGTCCGCATCTTCCGTTCACGTGGCGTGTCTTTCCGTCTCATTCGCGTCACATGTTTTGTACGAACACAATGTCCACAAGCACGGCAATATTTGCCTGCTGGTGGTGGTGAATTCCACTTGGACGTTGAGATCTGTATTATTTTGGGTCTTTCGGTAAAGTCACTGGGATAGCTTCAAAGAAAATAACAAAAAACGACGTTTCGATTGCTACACAAGCGGTCGTCATCTGCTTGATGTTGACGACTGTGTGTACCCTCGCCACCTGCAGGGTTTCCTTTGATGTTTCTTTTTCGTTGTAATCAGAAAAAAAAGTTTCGATTTTCCTTTCCACGTCTGTACGCGTGAGAGTGGTTGAGCCATGGTTGTTAGCCAAACATATCCTCGATAACTGCATCGATCAATCGGGTCGAGCCATTGCCCCTCCCCCCCCCCCCAGAGGTCCTAGACTTCTCCACTCGACGTGATTGTTTTCTCTCTGCTGGTGCGGACACCCAAAACAAAGACGAGCGACGTAATAACTGGAACTGGCGAGCTGAACTGGGGGCACGGTTTGCACGGATGGAAGTTGCCACTGCACACGTCCGTTGTAGCTTCTTGAGGCGAATTCCGGCCTGGTCCGTGCCTGGGTTTCTTGTTTTGCCGTGCAGCTGCCGTGGGTAAATGTTGATGTCTCTCCAACATCATCATCATCTCTGCTCTCTCCCGTTTCTCATTGAGGCTGTTGAAGGGTTCATTGTGGCCGGTGACATTGTTAGGTAAGCCCACAGTGTGTCTCGTCTTTTCCACCCAAGGTAAAAAAAAATTTCGACTTTTCAAATGTGATAAATGTGTGTTTTGCACACGTTAGAGGTGACTTAACTGGCATTCAGTGACTGCTATTGGCTATTGTACAAACAGCTTAATTTTTTTTGGATATTTTTTTTTTCCTCACCACACGGCCCTTATAAAAAGGCACGCGCACCTCCTTCGAACGTGCGGCAAAACAAGTTCTATCAACAGGCAATAATCGGACCTCTTAACCAATTCTCTGAAATACCCTAATTTATTCAATGTGTGATTCTAGGTTAAGCAGATTTGGGCACTTAATACCTGCGCGTGCCTCAACCGCAAGGGGTGCAGTGTTGTCATGATAAACAATAGCACCGATAGGGCATTTGAGATGCACGCTTTTTTTGTAATATTGGATTTCTAAGCGGGGAAAAAATTTCCTTCCCTTGTCCATTGTAAACCAGCAAACAAAACAAACAGGGTAATTGAAAACAATACCGCAAACGGGGCTTGGGTGGAAAAAAGTCGGTGTTCATCGATTTGACGTCGTGAAATTTAGAAGTTATTTTGTTTCTACTACAGAAAAAACAACCGATTTAATTTCTTCATAATCACTATTCTCTAATTGTGTCCAACTCAAAGGAGGCCTTTGTCAATTAACGTGAAACTTATATATATTCTTATTTGTTATACATTGAATTATATTTTCATTTTCTAATTGTGCAATGTGGCTAAAGAAAATTCCGATTTTGGCGAAAAAAGCGGATTCTACTAAATCTACAAGTCTCTTGGATCACTCGAGAATGCGCACAATTCACACTTGGGTGCAGATGTAGATTTCAAAAGGAAAGCGGCAATTGTGCTTCAAACTATTGAAAAAGTGCTATTTTAATAACTTAAAATAATAATACAGGAAAAAAAAAACTAACAGCTGTATGCAAATTCGTTCCGGCTGTTGATGGCCGAATTGAAACAACATGAAGTGGGGCAGCTTTAACTGGCTTGAGGTTGCCGCGGGGAATATTTAAACTCGGAATACGCTCTCGAACCAAACTTTGCTGTATTGAAATTAATAAATAAGTCAAGGAACGTCAAAAGCGGCGAGTGCCCCCCCCCCCCCCCCCGGGTCCGACACCGGAGCGTGAGTCTGGCATGCGGCCGGTCCTCTCCCTCCCCTTGGCCCCCCCCCAATCCCTTCTTCTCGACATGCCCCCCCCCATCCCCGTTTACACTCAGCAGCAACGTGCCATGGATCATGCGCTATTATAAATGTTTTTGCCTCCGCAGGTACAAACCTCACTTTTCTGTGCAATACAATGTTTCCTCTTCCCCTCGGCTTCACGACGTTGGCTTTTTTTTTACGCCTTTTTACCGTAACCTCAGAGTAGCGTGTTGTCGCTCAAAACTTTTTGTTCCTTTATTTTTATTTCATTTTTTTTTCCTTTTTTATCCGTAGGATCTGTTTACTGGTTTTTCCTAAATCGGCTTTTTAAAAAAAAGTGTTACATTGCAGATGGCATGTCGGCAGATATATTTTTCTTGGGTGTCGACTAAAAGCGTGCGCGATTTCTTTTCCTTTACGGATGATGATACTGTATTTGGGGCACACGCCAAGGCTTAAGTTAATTTTCGTCGTGTGGCTATATTATGCGATGTTTCTGTGACAACCACGCGTTTGCAATACGAGAGAAAATTTAAACTTAAACAGCCAGGAGTGTTCAGCTCTGCCGCAAAGGCTGGCTTTCTTCCAATAAAGCTTATCTACTTTATTTGGTTTATATTTTTAAAACAGCACTTCATTTTGTACCTACAAAACTTGAACGATCTCTACCATTTTGTATGCTGCGTATGGCCGCCGGCTGGGGCAGAGATTTGACAGACTGAAGACGTTTGCATTGACTTTTAAGGAGTGGTCTGGAGAGAGGTGTGAGTGAGTTGACATACGTAAATATTGAAAAATATAAAGTACACGAACACGACTCGCAGACATACACAACTACAAAAAATTTCATTTTGTTTCTTGTATTATGGTTTTTCCTGTTTAACATGTAAAATTGTAACCATTTAAAAGCGATAATAAAAGTCTTCAGTTACAAACACATTTTGCTCTGGTCTTTTGTTTCCAATGTTGATCTATTCAAAGTGTCATTAGCCGTGTCATTTAAATTGACACTTTGTGTTGTGTCATGAGACCTTTTTTCCAGGCTCAGCGTGAAAAATAAGAAGAGGTTTTACCCTTCATGGCAATAAAACTGATGATACATTTTTCAAACGCCAAATAGATAAATTTCGCAAGGAATCAAGTCTGCATTAACCACACGTGCTTGTGAACATGGAAACAAACACGCGCTGACAATTTTGTATCATTGAAATTGTCATTAGCCGTGTCCTTAAATTGACACTTTTCATTAAATTGACACTTTTATTATTGAAATCGACGGGGTCTGCTGGTGTAGAGACACTGCCGTGGTGTGATGGTGAGCACGATGAAATTTCAATCCATGGGGACTGCCGACTTCCATGACATCTCGTGCAGCAGTTGTGGCAATGGGGACGAGTTTCTTAAATCCTCCCACCTCTGTCCGCCCCGCAGCATCAAGTGGGTACCGCCGCTTAGTCTGATCGGCAGGCAGGTCACCTGTGTTGGGGTCAAAGTGTGGATACTTCCAGCATATCCAAGATATGCTGGCCAATATGGAAGTAGGCCAAATGCCCTCTCTTAGAGGGGCTGTCCAGAGCTCCCTCGAGCGGAGAGAGGCCCCTTCTGTCAGCAGTGGCGTGAGCAGGCAATTGCAGAGCTGCACCTTTACCTGCATCCACATTTTGCTCCCATGTCCGAGTAGGGGCGCCACGGTGGCAAGATGTTATCTCCCTCGCCTGATATGCAGGAGGTCGTGGGTTTGATCCCGACCCTGAAGCCTGCTGTATATTTAGAGTTTCCATGTTCTCCCCGTGGTCGCGTGGATTTTTCTCCGGGTCCTCCGGTATTTCCCTCCAAAATTTAGAATCAACATCACGCGTTTAGAGTATTTTTCTGCTATAAATTTCCACGTGAAAAGCCACTTGGGTGAGCTATCTTTGGCGATAGCCCGGTCGCTCTGAAAAAGAGCCGTATAGCTCAGTGGCGCCTTGCCTGGTAAATATTTTTTCTTTAGAAATCTGCATTTCAAGCATCAGCTTTAAGCCCAAGTCGTTTATCGCCTGACTTCGCGGGATGGTTAAGCACAGAGCGAAAGGGATTTTGCTTAATTTTATTTTACTTCAACCCGTGTCATCCTCGATGCGAGTGCCTTGAAAGTTGTGCCTTCAAAAAAATCCCGTTACGTTTTTACCAAAAATAGCCGGTGGGTGTCTTTTTTTCTCGTCTCCCACGCTTCTCGAACGGCTCCCCGAGGTTTCTGCGACCCACCCAGTCCCAGTGTCTGTGGCCACTCCGCTCGCGTGGCGCTCTCGTTTTACCCAATTGCCACCTCGCGGCGATTCGAGCACGGAATGTTCACCCCAGGTTTTTCGCGGTTGCTCCTGGGCGTAGCTCTGGTGTGGTTTCTCAGAGGGTTTTTTTCCCCCGGGTGTCATTCGGCACAACATCCTGACGTTTCACTCCGCGTGACGCAACGTCAAAACACGTCGGGAGGGCTGCGAATTGCAATCCGTACCGGCGCGAGGTATTTAGTTTCGTCGTCCCAACTGTGTGAATCGGCGTTGAGGTTTCCCCATTCTCTAACGAGGATCATCCATGTACAAGGAGGGGATCGGGTGCCTCGCAGGTCACAGGTCGGAGCGCTGAGATGGCACCGCCGAGAGGCTGGGCTCGAACCGCCTGTGGGTCAATCCGGGTTCTCGTGTGCAGTGAGGTTATGGTCCCAGGCTGGTCACCGTTGACTTGCAGGGACACCAACACACTCGCCTAGAGACCCATAGACTCACATAGGCTGAGTTGTGATTAAACGGGGTTCTCAAGTGTCGTGAGTTGATGGTCTCAGCCCGGTTCCCAATTACTACACACACACAAACATCCATCACATGCAATTTGTTTGTGCCCCGAGTGTGGCTATAATCCCAGCTTCTGGGAATTTCAAAATACCCGTTTGAACTTTGCGCAACAAACATCTCAGGCACAGCAGGTGGGACATTGTGTGACCAGAGATGATACTAGTAACGTGAAGCGTTCTCAGTGGTGGCTCCGTGATATCCTCTTCCGCGAGCCATTCTGTACCACAACGAACAGATCCGAAGGCTCTTCGTCTCGATACGCGACGCCGGGTGAACGATTCGAATGAAATCGGGAGCGAAGGATAACAAATGATGCAGGACATTCCATTTGTATTTTATTCATGCGCATCTTTGTGTGCTGACTGCCCCGGGACAGGCAAGCAGGTCCGATACCCCGCGACGAACAGGCACTTCAAGGACCGCAATGCACTTTTCACATCCTTGCGTCCACCCTTGTAAACAAGATATTGCTTCTCATTGGACCCTCGCATTATTTATTCATGCCGCTCAGCCAGAGGCACTAAAACCAGTAACGCAAATTGGCAGCAGCAGCAGGCAGCGGCTTGAGTGAGGACAGTGGGTGAGAGGTGATAAGCTTCTTGAATTGGTTACACAAAGGCCGGGGAAACAAACAAAAACACATTTAAGCTGATGCCTCTTTTTTTTTTTCACCGTACATCCCGAGCCACGCTTGGGCTGTGCCGAGCCAGCCAAGCACGAATCACGACGCGCCACTGCGAATTTTCCACCGCAGAACCAGAGCCGTGCCGCTGACGTCACTCGCAGTGAGAGGATTGCAGACAAACTCGCGCAACGCGTGGAACGATTGGTGGCTCTCCTGGCCCTGCTTGGCCCCGAGCCAGATGCAGATGTCCCCTGGCAGTTTCACGGTTTTGGTTCTGACTTGGCTTGGCAATTAGCCCAGTGGAAAATAAAACAGCCGGGCTGTGAGGGCCCCCGTGCTGGCTCGGGTCGGATGTGCCAGTGGAGAATTGGGCAACGGTGTGCAGAGGAAGGGAAAGAGGGTGGACGTGTCCCGCAGTGAGCCCGCCGGGCAAATATACAAACAGCAATGTCCACAGCCAATGACGTTTGGCTACGACCTTGCCGTTAGCGAGCCACACCGCGACCACAGCATTCGTCGTTCTCTCGCTGAGATTTCGTTGTTAATTGCGCAGCATTAACAGAATCATCATCACCACCACCGCCATGTCATTTGTATATTCGCCGTGTTTTTTGGTCTTTCGCGGTGCCCTGCTGTCTCTGCGAACGCTGCTACGTCATCCCGACCTGCGTCTTCATTGGGACCTCAGTCGTGAGTTGTATTGCATCACGGTGAGTTCAGTCGCGTCGCAGTTCCGTTGTGTCACCGTGCTGTCGTGTCACAGTGCTGTCCGCCGCTCGTGGCCGCCGTCGACTAAAAACAGAAAAGCACCGCCCGACGAGACGTCTCCCGCCGCTAATTCCGCGCACAAACAACGGAGAGAGCACCGCTGGACGACAGGACCCGGGGTCGCCCAGCCCCCCGGGGGTGGCTCAGCCGCTCTTGGCAGTGATGGCGTCCTTCTCGCGCCGAGCCTCCTCGTGGCGCTCGGCCTTCTTGGCCAGGTTCATCACGGTCAGGGACTCGTTGCGCTGCGCTGCCTGGGGGTGGGGTCGTCATGCGGGCGGCAGGAGGTTCACGTTGAGTAACAACAACAACAACAACTTTTGATTTAAAGCTTTCGTGACTGCAGGGATTCATATTCTTGGTTCTTTCGGTAAAGTCACGTAGAAGGGAAATAATAAAATATTGTTTTATATTTATATTATTTTATTATTTCCCTTCTACGTGACTTTACCGAAAGAACCAAGAATAACAACAACAATAATCGTAATAATAATGATGATGCAATTTGTAACGCGCACAATATTAGAATCATAATCTTTTACGCACACTGAAGGAATCCGATGAGATTTTAATCTCTTTTTTTCACAGATTTCCAGTAGGACAAACAATATAAGAACATGATAGGAATGCAAAGTATAGAAAAGGTAAGCAAATCACTTTACAAAGATAACTGAAGTATTTTTATTTTGTACCAGGTAAAGGCCCACTGAGCCACAAATGATAGCTTAATCGTGTGGAAATTTATAGCAGAAGCCAAATGTATTTATTCAGCTGTGCCGGGTGGAGGAGGCCGTAGATGTGACGCGTCGGGATTTCACTCACGCTGCGGTCTGACCCCAACGAAAATCATCGATAGAATCCTAAACATCGATCGCAAAAGCCTGCACCGTAAAAAAATATATAAAACGTGAATTTATATTGCGTCTAAATACAATTTGCATCTGAAGACGCTGTACAAAAACAGTTTAACTTAAGCATCATGTAGGCAACGAAATCCAATTATACAGATGTAATAACAATAGAGCCTGCATGCGGTGTGAGGGGACTAGTGGCCACGGGAGGTAATGACAGGGGGGTCAGTTGTGAGTGTGAAGGGACTGGTGGCCTCATGGAGGTAATGACAGGGGGGTCAGTTGTGAGTGCGAAGGGACCGGTGGCTATGGGAGGTAATGACAGGGGAGTCAGTTGTGAGTGCGAAGGGACCGGTGGCCACGGGAGGTAATGACCCCCCGCCCCCCTCCCCCGCTCTGCCCCCCCGCCCCCCTCCCCTGCTCTGACCCCCCGCCCCCTCCCCCACTCTGACCCCCCCCGCCCCCCTTCCCTGCTCTGCCCCCCCCGCCCCCTCCCCCACTCTGCCCCCCCCCCACTCACCCGCCCCCACAAAGGGGAGGGACACGCGGCGCTGCTGCTTCCCGCAGAAAGTCGAACAATTGGATGATTATGCAAGTCCGCATTGTCCGAAGCATTTCCTGAACTTGCACAAAAATAAATATTGTCTACGAGAGGCTGGGGGGGCTCGTAAAGGCGCTTTGTGTTTGTCCCGGAGCACAGAGGCACCAGGAGTCGCTGAAAACCTGGGTTCAAGCACAGGCCCCGGGGTGTGTACTGTGTGTGTGTGTGCGAGGGGAGCGGTGGTGCGGCGGTTAGCGCACTGCTCACGGCCAACATCAGCGACGATTATCTGAACCGGTCCTGGGCCTCTCCTAGGTCAACTCACCACTGGGGAGACAAAGGCGGCCGGGCGTGGTGCTGGCCACCCGCCCCCTCGTGTGCCGTTCCGGCCTTCACAGGTGCTCGCTAACAGCACTTGCCCCAACAGTCTGTTAAGGCTACACGGGTGGATCTTTGTCTTCTGCTTGTTTTGTTCCACCCGCGACTAAAAACCGCGGTTCTCTGCCACCGCTGTCGAATTTCGCCGCTACCGCCACCGGCTACTGCTTTGCTGTGGCGACTCTCCGGTCGCTCTCCCCTTCCAGGGGAGTTCTGCGCGTGTTTGGTGGGCGCGGCGATGTCTGACGTTTTTCACTCCGCTTGCTGGGAGCTCCTCCTCCTTCTTATTTGGTGGTGGGGGTGGTGGTGGTGGTGGACAACGACTGAGCAGCTCGCTCGCCGGTCTTGCCGCGGCTCTCGCCGCTCATTGGCCGGGCTCTCAAGGGTTGTTCGAATTCAGGGCTTAATCGATCATTTTAAGCCGCGTGTTTCCGCGTCAGTGAAAATATGTCCACACGCGGCACACCACATCCAGTACAGGGACTCGTCTACTTACGAACACTCGACTTACGAATTTTCAGAGATACGAACAAACCTGGTCCGTACGTCCAGGTTGCCTGTTCGGACCGAGAGTCGTAAGTTCAACCGCCGCGCAATAGATGGCAGCAGCGGCATCTACATCTGCTGAACGTCAATAACCAGTGCATCTACATCTACAGAACATGAAGAACCAGTGGCATCTACATCTGCAGAACGTGAAGAACCAGTGGCATCTACATCTGCAGAACGTGAATAACCAGTGGCATCTACATCTGCAGAACGCGAAGAACCAGTGGCATCTACATCTGCAGAAAATGAAGAACCAGTGGCATCTACATCTACAGAACATGAAGAACCAGCGACCCCGATGATACCACAGAGGGCGAATTGAATCCCCTCGAATGACCTTCCCCCCACATCCCCCCACACCCCGCACCCGTATCGCGATGGCAGGACGCACGGAAGGGTCACCTGCTTGCCGGAGGCGATCATGACGAAGCATCCGATGATCGTGAGCAGCATCATGAAGTAGCAGACCTTCACGCGGACCTTGTTCTTAGCCACGTTCACCATCTCGTACCTGGGGCAGGCGAGACGGCGCATCCATTTAAGGATGGGGAATGAGGAACGGGGAGAATGAGGAACGGGAGGAACGAAGAACAGGGGAACGGGGGGAATGGTGGACAGTCGCCAAACGAGACCTCAGCGCGTCACGGTGGTTCTAAAGCCAGGGTTGGTGGATCACGCAGAGGTTTAATCTCCAAACTGCCGCCGGCCTCTGAGGTGGCATTTGGAGAATGTCGATCGGACTCGAACTGCGCGGAGCTCCGAGATTGCGCGTTCGCCCGTCGTGCGTGCCGGGGGGTTTCCTCCGGCCCTTCTGAGTTGCTCCCACGAGCCAAACGCTGCTTCAATGGCACCCCCCGACCCCCAGCAAGAGTCCTCGTGAGCGCGACTCTCCCACTTAGGGTCGCGAGTTCATCTTACAAAGCGGCGGACTGACAATTGCCTCTCGCCGCATCGCCGGATCTCAGCAGCGATGTTTATATATTTTTCTTCACGACGCCTTGTTGAGATCTGACCTAATTGTATGTTTATACTAGCAAGTGTACCCGTTCTTCGCACGTAAATTCATAGTTTAGTCCTAGTATAGATAGTTTATTCCTAGTACAGTTTAGTCCTAGTATAGATAGACATCATTGCTCCCCCCCCCCTCCAGCCGCGCATTTGTGCGGGATACACGGCCGACGCGGAGGGTGGGAGGGGGTGACGTCACAGGCACACTGCGTGACGCTGCCGTATGCGGGTGACATCACAGATGTGACGTCACCGCTCAATACATTATATCCATTATTTCCCCCCCCCCTCCCCAAAAAAAATATATACAAAAGTCTATTTTTATACTTTTTGCATTGTGTACAGTATGGAAGCTACCCACATGCCAAATTTCAAGTTTGTAGCATGTTGGGAAGTATGCTAAACATTTCGAACAGACACACATAATCACAAATGTCCCTTTTATATATAGAAGATATAGAGAGAGAGAGCGAGCGTCTTCACTCAAGACGCTGGACACGGCTTACACAATTTTGGCAGGGATGTAAAGATGTAGGTGGCAGGGGGGGCGTGCTACAAGAATTGAGGAATGAGTGACCGCGATAGAGACGGAGTACTTGGGGATCACGAGAGGGTAGGGGAGGGAGTTTGTGTTATTGTAATGTAGTAACTCCACGGGAGACGACTTCACGGGTAACACACTCTTTATTTTATCAAACTTGGTTACAGGTGACTAACACCTACTTTGTATCTCGGGTGACAAACACCCACTTAGCTACTTGGCGACTAACGCCCACTGAGCTACTCGGATGACCAACATCCACTTAGTACTCGGGTGACAACCACCCACTTAGCTACTTGGCGACTAACGCCCACTGAGTTACTCGGATGACCAACATCCACTTAGTACTCGGGTGACAAACACCCACTTAGCTACTTGGCGACTAACGCCCACTGAGCTACTCGGATGACCAACATCCTCTTAGCTACTTGGCGACTAACGCCACTGAGCTACTCGGATGACCAACATCCACTTAGTACTCGGGTGACAAACACCCACTTAGCTACTTGGCGACTAACGCCCACTGAGCTACTCGGATGACCAACATCCACTTAGCTACTCGGCGACTAACGCCACTGAGCTACTCGGATGACCAACATCCACTTAGCTACTCGGCGACTAACGCCACTGAGCTACTCGGCTTCACTAGGTCTTCAGCTCCGTCTTCGGGTCTTCAACTGGGTAACTCTCCCCGAGTGCTCTCGCGCGTCCCCCTTTATACCCCACCTGCGGACGTTGCTGCGAGCACCCACTTATTCGACCAATCGCCGGGCGCTGGCTACGATCCTCTTTTCCCACATCTCATCGTGCCTCACCACTCACTCCGCGCCGCCTCGTCATCTGTCACTCCCGGCGCGCGCGTCCACACCACGCCCACAACGCGTGCCCAACCCCGCACCCCGCGCCGCCCCGTGATCCATCACTGTCACAGTCGGCGCACGTCAATACCACCACTACATCACCCCCTACCACATAGCTCGCAGCCGCCCCGGCTGCTACAAAAATATACAAACCCTCCCTGTGTGCCCCGTAACACAACACAACAACAACAACTAAGCTAACAACACAACACGACGCGAACACCACCATCTGCAACCCTCAACCAATGCCACCGCGACAATAGAACAATATATACAAACCGGCGAGTGACAATAGCAATGTGTATACAAAAAAAATAAATGGAAAATTTTTTTTTTTTCTTTCGACTCGTGCAGTGTCCCCTTTTCTTCCGAGCGTCCCTACAACGGGACATTACCCCGGCAGAGGGGAACACCGGGCGAGCTCGGTGTAGAGCACAAAAAAACCGTCCTCATGAAAATTGTTGAGACCTAGCCCGAGTCCGCCTTGCCGGTCCGTCGTACGGCACCAGACGCGGTTGAACGTCCGGTGGTGCCGGCGGTTCAGGAAGACATCGGCCAGGCATCGAGGACTCGTGCGTGCCCCGGGGTTCAGGCTCTCGACGGTCAGCAGCCGTCAAGCCCGAGGCACCTGGGGGTGGGTCAGGTGGAGACACGTGAGGATCAGCCTGCGACACCTCCCTCCCCGAGTCGACGGTCACATCACACGCCCGGTCGTCACGGCACAGAACGGGGTCACACGGTGCCGCATAGGGCTTCAGTCGGGAGGGGTGCACATACCAACGGCGTTTCCCCCATTTAATCTGTATACTCTGGGGCCGTGCAACCCGCACAATTTCCACCGGTCCCCTCCAAGGTCTCAACAACTTGGGGGACGTAGCCAACGGTGCATGTGGACAATGCAGCCAGGCCTTATCGCCTGGTTTCCAATCATGCGTATGCACCCTCCGCTCATGCAATTTCTCGTTTGCAATTTGCCGCGACCGCGAATTCAACCTTGCCCCCTCCCGCGCTTCAGTCAATTTGGCGATATTAAATTTGATGTGGTCTGCCAATTTAGATTTTGCACGTGGCTGGGAAATCCCCAGTTGGACGTCCATGGCCGGATCGGCCTCCCGCCCATACATAAGAAAAAATGGGGAAAACCCTGTCGCCGCATGAGGGGCCATTCGATAGGCCGCGAGTACCCCCGGCACCTGTAAGTCCCAATCAACCTGATCGTCGCAGACCTGTTGGCACAACATACACGTAATCGTTCTGTTCAGACGCTCAACCATCCCGTCAGTCTGCGGGTGGTAGGGGGAAGTACGCACTTTCTTTGTACCCAACAGGTCGCACACCTCGCGCAACAAAACGCTCGAAAAATTCTTCCCTTGATCCGTCAGCAAGCGTTCGGGGGCGCCCTTGTCCAACACATAACCCTGGACAAAGGCGTCCGCCTCCGCCGCAGCCGACTGGTTGGCGAGCGGCCATGCCATAGGCCATCGGGTGAAGTATTCCACGCCAACCAGCAGGAACCTATTTCCCCTTGGTGTAACCGGAAAGGGCCCCAAGATGTCCAACGCTACCAATTCGTTTATACGCGAAACCTGAATGGATTGCAGCGGTGGATTAGCTGCCAATGGTGGCGGTTTCCTTTTGGCGCACCCTACGCATCCCTTAAGAATATTCGCCACGTCGTTACCCATCCCCGGCCAATAATAGTCTCGCTGGATTAGGGCGAGCGTTTTGTGAAAACCCAGATGCATGAGCCGTTCATGAGCTGCCAGAACAACCCTACCCCGCATAGCAACAGGCACCACGAGCACGTGACGCCGGGACATGTTGTCCCACCTCATCAACAGGCCCTGTCTGCACACCCAGGAACCGACCCGCGCCTCCCCTTGTTCGGGAGCGCCAACTTTCCGACGCAGCGTAAGTAGGGAGCTGTCGGACATCTGGAGGCGGCCCCACTCAATGAGGGGCAACGACAACAGCGAATCCCTCCCCGTGGGGGCGTCCTCTCCCGGGGTGTCAGTGGCGGCGAGCGCAACTCCCGGGGTGCCGGCGACCGGGGGTTTGCACCGCGCTGATCCCAACAAACATGTGCAGTCCGTGCACGGCGGCAACCGCGACAAGGCGTCCGCGTTTGAGTGCCGCAACCCCTTGCGGTAAATCGTCGTGAATTGGTAGTCTTGAAGGACCTCCAACCATCGGGACAATTGGCCCGATGGCTGCGCCACGCGCATAGCGTATTGTAGAGCCGCATGGTCCGTCCGGACCGTAAAATGACGGCCGTAAAGATACGGCCTGAATTGCTGTGTAAAAAACACAATGGCTAACAATTCACGACGAGTTATGCAATAGCGTTGTTCTGCGGGGGAAAGAACCCTACTACCGTAGGCGACCACCCGTTCAACCCCCCCGACCAACTGTGAGAGCACCCCCCCGATACCCGTATTGCTGGCGTCCGTGTCAAGCAAAAACGGTTGTGTGAAATCGGGGTAACACAAGGGGGGAGCCTGCACCAAAGCGTCACGGAGGGAGCAGAACGCATCCTCCTCCTCTGCCCCCCAGTGAAACCTCACACCCTTAGCCGTCAAAGCGTGCAGGGGCTTGGCTATGGTGGCAAATTGCTTGACAAAACGACGGTAATAGGAGGCAAAACCAATGAAACTACGAACCTCCGTGACCGAGGTTGGCGTTGGCCATGAGCTGACGCAATGCGTCTTAGCAGGGTCCGTCGAGATCCCTGAACGACTCACGATATGGCCCAAATACCTGACCGATTCCCGAAGCAGAAAACATTTAGCCGGTTTAAATTTTAGCTTAGCGGAACGCATCCTGAGGAACACCGCTCTCAGTCGCTGGAGGTGCTCCTCGAAAGTCCGACTAAAGACGATAATATCGTCAAGATAAATCAAACAGGTATCCCATTGGAGGCCCGACAAAACCAATTCCATGAGTCTCTGGAACGTGGCGGGAGCGGAATGTAAGCCCATGGGCAAACGGTTGAATTCAAAAAGGCCCCCAGGTGTCCGGAAAGCAGTTTTAGGTTTAGACTCGTTATCGAGTGGCAATTGCCAAAATCCAGAAAGCAGATCGAGTGTGGAAAAAAACTGCGCTCTCCGCCAAGGCATCCAGCGACTCATCCATCCTGGGGAGCGGATACGCATCCGCCATCGAGATTTTGTTTAAGCGGCGGAAATCGACACAAAACCGCAAGGACCCGTCCTGTTTCTTTACTAGGACAATAGGAGCACCCCACGGACTAGAAGAGGGCGAAATGATATCGGCCGCCAACATATCATTAACCGCCGATTGCACATGTTCCTTCTCGGCCGGGCTGAGCCTGAAGGGATTCTGACGAATAGGGGCCGCGTCCCCTGTAGCTATGTGGTGGCGCAACAGGTCAGTGCAGCGGATATCGTACTTATGTTTGCTGAACACGTCAGCAAACTCGATGAGCAAACCCCTCAATGCTCCCAATTGCACCCCGGACAAGTTAGCAGAACCCGCACACAGCGAGTCCAACCACTCAGTCCCCTCATCACTTTGAGGATGCGACTCGACAGTAAAATCTGCTTGAGCCACGAGCCGTTCCTCAACGGGCAGCGGCGCGGCGTGAGCCAGCACCGTTCCCTGCGCAATTACGGCCGGCCGCGACCCCGTATTCAGGACCATTACGAACGGCTCACTGTCCCCTCTCACCACGGTTTGAGCAACCGCTAAGTCGAGGCCCTTACTGGCTCTGTTTGACGGCCCCAACAGCACCCCCTGTGCCTCCGCACCCACCTCGAGTGGCTTCCTGAACCGAAGGGGTACTAACATTTGCGATCCCGGGGGTACCCGTACAGTGTGAGTCGCCAGCGCCTGCACCGTCGCACAAACCGTGCGCACTTTGATAGGGCTCGACAAGAAGGCAACCCGCCGACCTGACGGAAGCTCTATGCAGGCCTGATCAATAAGAATTTTGATGGGCATTTTTGACAAAAAGTCCGTACCTAGCAAACAGGGAACGGCCAGCGATGATGATACAAAAATAGGGCCCGCTAATTTAATGTCCCCAATGCAAATAGTCGCCCGAATCTGGCCGATGATCCCCAGGGATCCCCCATTCGCCGCATAAAATGGCACGTCTACTGGCAGAAGGGGTCTACTTTGGACGGGAAGAATGTTATAAATAAGGTCCGAGATGATGGTGGCCGACGCACCCGTGTCAACAAGCACCCGGACCTCAACCCCGTCAATGAACCCCGTTACCACGGACGACCCGGCTGACGCAGCCACGATCCTGTGGGCCAATTCGGACCACTCGACTGCTTGCGGGCCGCGTACGGACCCCCCTCGCCGAATTGAACCCCCGGCACCCAGCCGCGAACCCCCCACCGCGAAGCGGCGACCCGAATGTGCCGTGTTTGTGGACCGAACGTGTGAGGTGCCGCGACTTGCCGGGTTTTGTTGGGATGACTTGTGGCCCTGGTCGTCGTCCCGACGTGGTCCTGCGGCGCGCGGACGCGGGGGCCCGGCACCCGGCTGCGACGTGACCCCGAAGGCCGCAGTTGTAGCAGACGACGGACGTCGTAGGTTTCGGTTGCTCCAGCTTGCGGGGCGAACGTGTGGGCGAACGACCTCCCGTTCTCCCCTCCCCCGGACACGATGCAGCGAAGCCCCGCTCCTGCACCGCAGCTGGCTGAGGTTCGGCGATCGTGGCGGCCAGTGCCGCATTCCCCGGCCATTTGCAGACGACCCCCGGCTTGCGTTTGAGGACCTCGTACGCGTGAATGCTCGTGGCGATCGCCAGGGAGCAGATCTCCATCTCGTCTGCCACGTTGATGGGGACCCCCAACTCGTGGGCCAACACCAGCAGCTGCTCCGTCACCATGGCGTCCTTCCGCTCCTTATCCATGCGGGGAAAAGCCGCGTCCGCCAAGGCGAGCAGTGCCGTGCGGTAGGCTAGCGTCGTTTCCCCAGCCACCTTCCGCCGATCGTAGAACTGGTGGCGGCACGTGGAGGGCGGCCCGAACACCTTCGCCATCAGGTGTAGTGCGGCCTGGAGCGTAGAGCGGGACGACCTTGCAGCAGATGTGAAGGCTGCAAGCGCGTCGTCGTCAAGCATCGCTGGCAACGCACGCAGGGCAGTGGTGTCGGACCACCCCGACATCTCCTGATGAGCGAGGAACCTTCGTTGGAAGGCTCCCCAGTCGCCCCCATCCGCCTTGAACGCCGACAGCGCGGGCAATCTTTGCTGGAGGACCCGATCGTCGTCGACGTCGGAGAGATTTTCCCGCGCTCCGCTGGAGTTGTGTAAAATGTCGGCTCGGTTGTCAGGCGCAAAATGGAGGGCTCCGGCGCGCGCCGATGACGTGGGCTGCGCTGCGCGGAGGTGTCCGGCCACGTGGCGTCCGTCTTTCCCGCCAATCGGTGGCGGCCCCCCAAAAACGGCGGCAACTTCCAGGCTTTTGGCGCGAAGCGCCCTTTGGCGGGAATCCTCCACCGTCGCTTCCTCCACGACCCCCGCAGCCGTTTTTCCGCTCGCCGGAACGGAGATGTCGGCCAAGACAGCGGCGGCGGCGAGTAGCAACTCCGCCAAGCGGGCGTGCGCGTCCTGGAGGCCGGTGTCGGAGGCAAGCGGAGCGTCGGCCATCACCGCGAAGTGCTGCATCGGCGGCAACTCCTCGTCCTCTACTCCCGAGGTCGGTGTCCCCGGTACGCCGTCGTCATCCCGACCTCGCTCGTGGGTACGGGTAGTCTTCCTTGTGTCCATACTTCTTGAAGACAGGTTTACTTCTGACGCCAGTTGTAATGTAGTAACTCCACGGGAGACGACTTCACGGGTAACACACTCTTTATTTTATCAAACTTGGTTACAGGTGACTAACACCTACTTTGTATCTCGGGTGACAACCACCCACTTAGCTACTTGGCGACTAACGCCCACTGAGCTACTCGGATGACCAACATCCACTTAGTACTCGGGTGACAACCACCCACTTAGCTACTTGGCGACTAACGCCCACTGAGTTACTCGGATGACCAACATCCACTTAGTACTCGGGTGACAAACACCCACTTAGCTACTTGGCGACTAACGCCCACTGAGCTACTCGGATGACCAACATCCTCTTAGCTACTTGGCGACTAACGCCACTGAGCTACTCGGATGACCAACATCCACTTAGTACTCGGGTGACAAACACCCACTTAGCTACTTGGCGACTAACGCCCACTGAGCTACTCGGATGACCAACATCCACTTAGCTACTCGGCGACTAACGCCACTGAGCTACTCGGATGACCAACATCCACTTAGCTACTCGGCGACTAACGCCACTGAGCTACTCGGCTTCACTAGGTCTTCAGCTCCGTCTTCGGGTCTTCAACTGGGTAACTCTCCCCGAGTGCTCTCGCGCGTCCCCCTTTATACCCCACCTGCGGACGTCGCTGCGAGCACCCACTTATTCGACCAATCGCCGGGCGCTGGCTACGATCCTCTTTTCCCACATCTCATCGTGCCTCACCACTCACTCCGCGCCGCCTCGTCATCTGTCACTCCCGGCGCGCGCGTCCACACCACGCCCACAACGCGTGCCCAACCCCGCACCCCGCGCCGCCCCGTGATCCATCACTGTCACAGTCGGCGCACGTCAATACCACCACTACATTATCTCCCCCTGATCTGCATGGTGAGAGTGAGTGAGTGAAGTTTGTGTGACCTCCCCCTGATCTGCACGGTGAGAGTGAGTGAGTGGAGTTTGTGTGATCTCCCCCTGATCTGCACGATGAGTGAGTGGAGTTTGTGTGATCTCCCCCTGTCTGCATGGTGAGAGTGAGTGAGTGGAGTTTGTGTGATCTCCCCCTGATCTGCACGATGAGTGAGTGGAGTTTGTGTGATCTCCCCCTGTCTGCATGGTGAGAGTGAGTGGAGTTTGTGTGATCTCCCCCTGATCTGCACGATGAGTGAGTGGAGTTTGTGTGACCTCCTCCTGTTCAGCAGAGTCAGAGTGAGTGAGTGGAATTTCCTTCGGGTTCTCAAGCGAAACATGCCAACGCACGACCCTCTTGAAAACGTCCACGGAGTCAGTGTGGCTTTCCTTGGTGAATATATTTACTCTCTAATAATTTAATATAGTCATTATATAATCATCATTTATTAATATAACAGAGGGCGGCGGAAGGTGACGGAGTCTCTCGTCGCCGCTTCCTCTACTCCACCGTTCCTCTTCTACGGCTGTGCCCCCCCCCCCCCCACGTTGGAGCCTGTCGGGGTGTCCATGCGATTTGTGGGATCTGTGGGAGTTCATTCGCTCAAATGGCAAAACTTCGGCGAGTGGCTGGGGCCGGGTGCGCGACGCGTCTGGCGCTGATCGGATTATGACGCGAGACGGACGCGTGGATGTGTGGCGACTCGGGTGACAAACCTTTTAAGACAGTCTGCATCAGCAGCAGGCCACGCTCTCCCACCTGATGACGGACGCTTGTGTTGCGCCCAAAACGTCGTGATTTATTTCATTTTATACCCACGTGACTTTACCGAGTATAGTCAACAGTTCGTGAACCAGTTCAACTGACCGCCCAAGTTCCCGGCCACCCGTAACCCCCCCCCCCCTCGTGCAAGTTGCTACCACTGGAGGCTCCCAACCACAGCCCCTCGTGGTGCAACCCGCGTGGTCTCCAAACCACCCAGAGGGGCCCCCTGAGACGACTCCGTGAGACGACTCTGATCCTCTCCCGTGATCAGGACCAGAGGGGGGGGCGGGGGGGAGAGGGTTGGTGGTCTCACTGCAGGTGATAACTTGGCAATGCATCGCTGTGTCTCTGCTTTTTAAAAATAAAAATGAAAGTTATTTGTTTAAACGTTTCGCAAATATGAGAAATATGAAGCTGCGCTCCCACGCTCAGTGGCTGGGGAGGAGAGGTCCACGACGCCGATTTTACGTCGCTCCGGCTGCTGCTGCTGCAGTCACCGCCCCTTCCTTGTTAGTGAGACTCGGAGAGACTCGGAGAGAGAGAACGCAGCACCAGCAACACTCGCAGCAACAC